>NC_080019.1:66860679-67063179 GCF_030020395.1 Manis pentadactyla | reverse complement strand
ATGAATGAGTCTAGAAGAAGCTTCTCTGTGAGTAAGTCCTTATGGGAATATTGTTTTGGCTAGTTTGATGATAGAAAGTAATAGTAAAATATAGCTTTTAAATACATTTACAATGAAAACAGGTGATGACTTCCTTCTTGAAGGAAGATATTAGAAACAGCCATCTTCTGAAGAAAGATGGGAGAGTTCCCATGTTTGGGAAAAAATGGCTGCTTTCAAAGCTGTATTTCACAGAGAACCCAGAGCTTGGCTTTGAATTAAGCTTAGACCCAATATGAGCTAGTGTCATTATCAAGAATAGCACACTCCAGCCAGTGCTCGGGAACCGCCATCCCCAAGACTTACTTCAGTCCCCTAGCTATCCACCTCTGTGCAAAACAGTTGTTAGTTCAATTTTCTGTTATTTTTTTTTTATCTTCAGTTTTGGCCCCCGAGATATTAAAAAGTTAATAAACAAGGGATACCATTCTAGAAACTGCTGTAAGTCTATAAGCCATTTGCCAGCTCAAGATACTTCCTCCCTCAATGCTGTGGTTTTGTTTTGTGTTGCCAAGATCAGGAACAAAACCACATTTTCACCATATACCTCCGTTCCTTTGGCATCCAACCTTTCAGCTTACAGATCACTTTGGTGGGTAAAGAAAAGAGGCCTCCGATGATTTTCCTCTGTAATCCTAAACTCCTTCCATGAGACCTTCAGTTTCTGGAACCAACTTTGGAAATAGCTCTCAATAATGAGGGAAAGGACAGAAACCCTTGGCCATGAACCTGAAAAACCCTACACTTCATCTTTTTTACTGAGGCTTTAGGCCGCTCAGCATTAGTTGCCCTCTGGACCTGTTGTAGAAAAGCAAAACTCTTCTCTGGCTGTTTCTGTTTCAGACACGAAGGAGCATAAGTTGGGTTGCTGGTGTGGGCTGCTTGGAGGCACGTGAGCTGCAGGCACATGCAGTAACAGTGAAATCGTAGATGCCTCTTTGAAGCTCCTCCAGTACTTTTGTAAATAGAAAAATGATGAAGTTGGGACGATATATAACTGAAAATAACCCATTGAGATTTAGTGAGCATTTTAATAATTTCTCCTTTAACTGATACATGTTTGGTTAGCAGTTGGAATATGATACATGTGATAAACTCCACCTGCCTTGCTTACTGAACACATGCAGACCTATGTTTAAAAGCTTTTCAGGTGATTCTAATGAGCAATCAGGTCAAACATTGCTGTTGAAGGAAATAATGGCATAAGTGAGTAAGGTCTATAGAGAGGGAAAAGACCAAATGTTAAACAATACTCCCCAGATACCACAAATTTTCCTCTAGAATACTCGACCAGAAACATAACTGGTGTCGCTTCTCTCCACTTACTTGCTGATTGACATGCCAAAGGTGGCTGGCATAATGGACACTTTGCAGAGATCTGTTGAAAAATTGATGGGTGGTTGACTTGATGGGTATTAAAATGGCCTAAAGATGGGTCAAGTTAAGGAATAATGAGGTAAATGGGATGAAATCAGATAAAGAATATCTGAATCTTCATGCATTAAAAAAGTAGTGTTGAAAAACAAAATTCGATGGAGCAAATTTGAAGATCTAACTGGCTTTATTAAGTGATTCATGCTAGGTAATTCCTGATTGACTGTTCCTGTAACAGTTTGAAACTCTATGTAGGTCTTCGTGTGGGGGGCAAATGACTCCATTTGGGTTTCTTGTTTCTTTTTTAAAAGTAGACTATAATTCTGTCTTGGTAAAATGTATTATTAGGTTTCCAGTTAAGTCTAAAATCAAATTATAGCCACAGATCAAACCTTTCTCATACAATTAAAGTAGATATTCCACCACTAGATAAGTTCAATGTCAGCTATAGCTTCCTAAAAATAGTGTTTTAGAGTTACGGCACCTCAGGGTAATTTGACGTGTCTGCTGTGTACCAAGGAATGTTCTACTAGGAGTACAGATACAAACTTAACTAGAAGGAGACAAATCAAAATCAGGGTTTCTGTAACTTTCAGTTATATGGAAGTCTAAGCCATTTTCCAGTGATTACAGGTTAGTGAGAGGTTGCTGGGTGATGAGATGGCCACTTCATGAGAATGGGAGGCCACTGATTTGGTCATCATTACATATTCATGCGAGGCTTTATCTTTGTTGCAGTGCAGAGGACTTTGAAAACTTGGTTTTCTCATCACTTTCCCCAGCATTCCCCTGAATAGGGAATTTTAGAAATTACACACACACACACACACACACACAAGTACATGGATGGCATGACTCCTCCCCAACCTTTTAAAAATAATTCTATATCTTGAGGTATTTGGGGCATTTTATTTTTATATTGAGCAGTCTTTAAAGTTGTTGAAATATGTAGTACATTTTCCATCTAATTTACTTATGATGTACCTGCTTTGGATCGTATCTATATTTTCCTGCCGATTATTCAGTCTGAGAATTACCTGTCCAGGCTACAGGCAGGCCCGTCCTCCTGCTTTCTCCGGCTGACGGTGTTGGGCCCCCGCCTTCCACCACTAGTGACTGTGAGCAGGCAGGCTCAGATGAGGAAATGCAAACCTAGGAGCTCTGTTCTCTCTGAGGTAGCCATGCTGCTACAACAGTTTGGCTTATTGTGAATTTCCCCCGTCCATGCCGGCATCTCCCACTCCTCCCGACGACTAGTTGCTCACCCTCACTGTTGTGTTTGTTGATTTTTTCCCCCCAGTAGGCCTAAAATGTCTAATCTTGGCCGTAGTTTAGGGGGCGCTGTACGAACCACTGGGATCCTGTCCCCAGCTCTCATATGTCTGGCTGGCCTCCCTGCCCCAAGCCAAACCAGAGCAGGGCCTAGGACAGGAGGGGGCCCTTTCCTCATTTCCCCGTTGTTGGCAGCACCAGGCCTGGCAGGTTTTCACTGGGAAAGTGAACAACTAAGTAGAGTATGAAATACAGGAGAGACACCATTCAGAAAGTTCTCTTTTTTCCCTCTACTGCAGTTCATGCTTTGAAAACCAGTCTTAAGGGGCATCCAGACCCCCTGAGACGAAAACTCACATTATTTTGCAAGTCCTTGCAGTGGTCATGGAGGAGGGAGGCAGGGAATTGAAGTTTGGGTCAGTCAGCTCCTCGCCTGTCCAGGTGTCTTTGGAAACCACCTCTTGTCAAAGGAAAGGAACAAATAAAACGAGAGAGAAAGTAGGGGGTGGGGGAGGGAGGGACAGAAACAGAGAAAGGCCCTTGCTGAGCCCATGCCTTTGTGCACCGCATTCAAACTGATTTGTACCCTTTGTAGTCTTAATTATTTGTGAGAGTGGGATAACAGGAGTACCCAGCTCACCCATTATTTCCTGCATAAAAAAAGGCACACAGAAGCCGCTGATCATTTTTGAATTAGCAAACATGATACTAAAAAAAAAAAAAAAGCATAAAAAAATTCATTAATACCATCAGGGATTAGGAGGCTGATTAAAGTGTGGCTGTTAGCGTATGCAAATGAGCGATAGGCATTTATCGGGGCCTGTGCAAGCTGTCTTGGAGCTGTAAAGCCCATGTATGTTTTTCAGCTGATTAAAATAGTTCTAAGTTCTGGAGAATTTTCTTTTTTCTTTTTTTTTTTTTTTTTGTAGAGAATTAAAAAAAAGAGACCATCATCTCCACCTTCCCCTTTTGGTGAAATTTCTCTGAACTGCACTCCAAGCATTCCACTGGACTGCCCTCTTGCTCAGCCTCTTCCCCTTTAGTGATGAGGAGGCTGCATCTCAGGTACAGCGAGCTGAGCTCTTTGCCATGTTTCGTTCTTTAGGAGTGTTCCCGAGCTCCCCTGGTAATCCAGATGGGTTCCTCAGCAATGAACCAAGGGGCTACCAGAACTCCAGGTTCCCCCCCAAGATGAGCATACTCCCTCCCACCCCCTCCATCCCCAGGCTGAAGGCAATTGGAAAGGCATTTGCCACCTGAGCACAAAATATCAAGTGTTCCCATACGTGAGAGGAGACGCTCCCTCACTCCAGAGTCCTGGTTATGAGAAGCCAGGAAGGGTAGAGTGAGTTCGGGGCTGGGGACTGGGAGACCAGGATGGTCTATACTGACACAGACACTTGATGAGAGTTGGGTGGTCACAGCTGCCCTTGGCCTTGAAGCAAAGGTGCTGTGGGGAAAGGGAAAGAGAGGGACTTCCCTACTTTGGGTCCAAATCCAAATCCTATTTTCAAGGCTTTTTATTAGCATATGAGAGTATTATTTTCACTTCCAGGACTTCAGAGGACCATCCACTGACCAAAGGATATGGATAATAGTTCTAATTATTATTGGTGTTTATTAAGCAATTACTATGTGCTAAGCACTGTTGTAAACTCTTTTCATGTTTAATCTCACTTGGTACCTACCACAAATAGAGGAGGTAAGACTACTCCTCAATATAGAACTAAATAAACCCAGAATCTGACCCCTCCTTAGTGTCTGTCCTGCTAGCCTGCTAGGTTAAGCCACGCCTGTCTCTGAATTGGGTCCTGCAGTATTTCTCCTGCCTGGCTCCTGGCTTCTGCTTGTGCCACTCATCTATCCAGTCCTTCTAAGGACGGCATGCGGAGGGACGCTTTATAATATAGTCACACTGTATCTTCTCCCTGCTCAAGACCTTCAGGAATAGCCTTTTTTCTTAGAGTAAAGGCCAAAGTCCTTTCAGTGGCCCGCATGGCTACACAACTGCCCTATTACTTTTTTACCTCATTTCGCCCTGTCACTTGCCTTGCTCCAGCCACACCGGCTTCCTTGAGTTTCCTCAAAAGCTCCAGACACATTCTTACCTTGCTTTACTTTCTTTTTCTTCCACAGCACTTATTTCTTCTAACATAGTTTACAGAGTAGTTATTAATTATGTTTATTGCCTATTGTACTTAGCTAGATGATAAACTCCCTGTGGGAAGGGATCTTTGCCTATTTTATTCACCCCGGTCTCCCACGCATCTAGACGAGGCATTTATTATGAGCTCAATAATTATTTGTTGATTTAAGAAATATGAAAGTAATTTGTAAAAATCCTTATAAATAATAAAAAATGTATGGTGAAATCTCCAAGAGGCCAGGAACCATGTCTGTCTTGGTTGGCCTTCTATCCCTAGCACTTAACCCATGTTAGGCAATAAATAAATCTTCAATGAGTGAGTGACTAAATGGGACTGCAGCTGGCAACCAGTATTTCTGTGCAAAAATATCCATTTTCAGTTCTGGTCACACATTTAAAATAAACAAAGTTAGTCATTTTTATTTAAGGGATGATTCTTTTTAGGCCCAAATTATTTATCAAAAAAGCTCCTCCCCTACGCCCACCTCCCAGTCTGACAAAGTTGGGTCTGCCCTGAGTCGTGTTTTCTTTCTCTATTTTGAACTAAAACCAGAACCATCTGAGTTCCCTTCCAGGTGAGGAGTCTCTATTAAGGTTATGTGAGAGACAAATCCAGAATATGTTCTAGTCCCCAAACTGCCCTGCCACTCCCTGTGGGTTCTGCCCCTCCCAAGCCCGCCTTCCTATCTTCTAGGGGCTTCTATGTGATGTCCAGGGGACTTCCCTGGCTCAGTGAGCCATGGCCCAAGGAATAAGCTGTCAAGTGGGGTAAACTGGAGTTTGTTGAAATATCAGAAAAGGAGCTGATTTATTGAGTATTAACCCTGTTGCCCAGTAGTAGTGAGAAATGACAGAGAAGATGGAGGAAGCAGGAAGATTTTTAAGAGATCCTTTTGCTTTAAGGATTTAAAATGTAGTTAGTGATTTCAGGTTGGTCTATAGGACACCTGAGCTAATGTGGGACCTGGTCCAAGGAGAGGGAGCCAGGAAAGGTTTTGGAGGAAGGGGGTGATTAAATCTTTCTGAGGTGGGGAAATATTGCCCAGACAAGAAAGGGGAGAGAGGAGCGACAGTAAGCAACATGATTAGTTTGTTGGATGGGAGACTGAAGGTCAAGTTAGAAAGGGAAATCGAAGGCATTTTGTGAGGACTTGAATGTTGTGCTAAGCCTATCAGGTGCTTCTCTGTAGGGACCTCCTGGAGCAACATCGGGACAAGGGCCAGGAAAGGGGAGCATCTGACTCAGGCACTAAATTTAAGAAGGTATCAAAATGCTCAAGATAAATAATACTTTAATGAGATATTTTTAAAAAATCAAGTAGACAAATTATAGCCAGTCTCCTTGTAAATAAAGTTTTACCTGAAGGGTTGAAGCTGGGCAATGACATGATGAAAGGTCCATTTTGGAAGGTTAATCTGCTAGTGGAGATCTCATCTGGGAAGTCTGGGTTGAGACCAGATCCTGCCTCTGCCTCAGTGGAAGGGGAAATGGGAGGCACTGGGGCTGGGGCCGCAAGTGGCCCAGGAAATGCCCTCCTCCTGCCCCTGCCCATCTAGCTAATTTTTCCCTCTCATGCTGGCTTCTGAATTCTGCTGCCTGTTGTTCCCAGGGACAATGGGAATATCAGAATCGAGTGGGAGAGACAGATATGCAAACTATTACCCATGTCAGAACAAACTAAGGGCAGTACGAGAAGCACCAAGTAGTGTGGAAGGATTGGCTGATTCCATTTGGGGTGGTTCTGGAAGATGGTAGCACTTAAATTGATCTTTGCAGCATGATCTGATTTGACTAAGCATAAATAGTGGGAAGACTGGTGGTTTCAAATTCTATCTCTGCCGTTTACTAGCTGTGTTACCTTGGGCAGGTCATTTGACTTTTTTTTTTTTTTGGTATCATTAATCTACAATTACAGAAAGAACATTATGTTTACTAGGTTACCCCCTTCACCAAGTCCCCCCCACATACCCCTTCACAGTCACTGTCCATCTGTGTAGTAAGATGCTGTAAAATCACTACTTGTCTTCTCTGTGTTGCGCAGCACTCCCCGTGCCCCCCACGCACTATACATGCTAATCGTAATGCCCCCTTTCTTTTATCCCGCCCTTATCCCTCCCTTCCCACCATTCTCCCCAGTCCCTTTCCCTTTGGTAACTATTAGTCCATTCTTGGGTTCTGTGATTCTGCATTTGACTTTTTTGAGCCTCATTTTCCATATCTGTAAGATAGGAATAATAATAACCTTTTCGCCACAGGGTTGTCATGAGGCTTCCTTGAGATATTATACGTAGAGCCCCAGTATGGTGCTGTTGAGGCTGGTTACTAATATTTCACAGTGTACTCACAACATAGGTCATTTATCAAATAAAAGACAGTCTTATGAATGAGGATAGCAGTGGAAACTCTAGTTTTCTGTAATGAAGTGTAGCCATTGTCGAACAGCAGAAGGGTTTGAGTAAAAGCCAGAGTGAATTCTAATGTTAGATATCCCAATTCAACTAATTTAATCAATAACTCAGCCATTACGTGTTAACTGAATACCTGTTATTTGTGAACTAGGCCTTGTCGGTGACCCAGAAAAATACAAGAGATGGTCTCTGTCCCCAGTGAGCCTAGAATCTGGTGGATAAGACTTGATATAATGGACACTCATTGTTTTGCAGCTCAGTATCCATTTATATTTCTCATAGTAACAGTGTCTGCATTTCTCTGTGGGAAGCCACCATGTTTGCCTGTCTAAGACAGGTGGTATGGTGTTGGTGCTAGTCCCGCTCCAGGTCCAGGGCACAACTAGGGCTCCTCCTCGGCCAGTCAGGGCAGCGCTCCTCCATGGTTCCAATGCTTGGCTCAGGATTTGGCACATGACCCAGTCAGAACCAGTGAGACTTTCTGGGCCTGTTGTTTCTCCCACTTGACTTGAACCCAAGATAAGGTAAGACTGAAGCTGCACTAAACATCTTGCCTCCACAGACAAAACCCATTCTGCAAATGGAACCCAATTGCAGAGCCCAGAGAGGGAAATAGACTAATGATTATTTGAGCCACAGAAGCGCACTGTATTTAAACTTAGATTTTTCAGTTATTGGGCCAGTAAATTACCTTCTTGCTTAAGTCAATTTGGGTTCCTTGTGACACCAAAAGCATCCTAATTGATGCAGTTAAAATTAACTCAGGAAAAGGCAGATCACCAAAAAATAAACAACCCCCTTTCTCCTCCCCAAACAAAACCCTGGTAAGTAGTAAATAGAAACCTGTCATGGTTTGCTAATGAGTGGTGTGGATATAATGACGATCATGAGCAGACAAGGTGGCAATCTCTATTCCAGGAATTGGTGGCTCCAGGAGGCAGCTCCTCTCTGTCATCCTCTGCAACTGCCACTGACCCTTGTAATTGGCATGAAGAGCTGCCACACAGCTTTGGGAACCAGATGGTTGGTCACATAAATCTCATGCCAGTGCTCAGAGGCCCTTCCTTACTAATAGGAGGGACATTGACCCGACTATCTAGAGCAATGGACAATCCAAACATAATTTAATGTTGGCTTAAAATGCAGTCTTAGGAGATGGTGAAACTTTGCAGTAAGTTTTACCCAGTCTCCACCACTCTCTAACTTCTCTTCTTTTTATATGTCCTAGTCTCAACTCCAGTCATCATATATTGTTTGACATCAGCATTGTGCATAACCCTCCTAGTGGTAGTATCCTTCAACTACATAGGAAGAGCAAAAGGAGGAAAGAAAAGAAAAAAGAAAAATATCTTGCAAAATACATACTCTGTTTCTTTAACTTGATCCCAGTGAGGGGAGTTTTAGTTCTATTCACAAATACCTAAATAATTAACTTTGGGACAAAATAGAGCCGTTGGCCTATTAAAAACTTAAAATTTACAAGATACTCAATACATCACCTTGAGAAGCCTTGGGAAGTACCACATCTTCATTTTAAGATATCTCCCACAAGTTTGTATTAATTTTCTCCTCTTTTCCAAATCAAAGATAATGGTGGTGTTGAGTTTAATTAGTGAATTTTCCTTTCCTGCTCATATGCCTGGATTTGGCCTATTAGGCATAATTTGGAGAACTAAATAGAAGAAAAACACATATTTCTATCATTCTTGTGGACCACTTCTTGGTAGTGTCACTAATTAGCTATGTTGGATTGAAATGGCCAAATCTCTGTTCACATTCTTATTTGCTTCCTTTTAGATGATTGTCTGCATTATACAAATTGCATCTTTTTAGCAAGAGTATAGTAATTGCAGGAATGAAATTACTGGCTCAGGGAAGGGAATTAATGGCAAACACCTTTTCTGACAAATAGGCTCATAGAGACCAGTCACCATGTTTGTAAAAATGAGCTAGCGTCACATCAGAACCTACTCCTGGAAAATTAAATGTATTCTTGTTTATGGAAAACCTACTGTCTTTTTGTCAGCCTTCATTCACCTAGAGCAGGTGAATTTGAACCTGGTATTGGTCTTAAAATTTCTTGAGGAATTATAATGAATGTTTTGTCAAGATATTTGACTTCGTGCCAGTAATTCCATTTCTGCTCCTACTATACACTTGCTAAAAGACATGCAGTTTGTATGATGCAGACAATCTCTAAAAGCAGACAAGGGTGTGAACAAGAGATTTGACTGTTCTGACCCAGGATGACTAATGAAGCCTGCTTTGCCTGAGGTGAAGTTTGAGGCACCCACATTCGCCAGCCATGACAAATTGGAATGAGAGAACCTATCCTTTGTGTCCAGTTCTGTGAACTAGATTAAGACCTAGCCATAAGCCAGCACTAGTTTCTGTTCTTGAGGACACCATTATCATTTTTAGACTTGTCATTTATTCATTAAAGCAACCCCAGAACTTATAGGTTTGTTGACAGAACATAAATACAAACATAAAAATAAGTCATAAAATCAAAGTCCTCCAGAACTGCATGGGACTTCAAGGTCCACTGGTCCGATCCCCTGCTGAAGTGAGGTGGTCATCAGATTCTTCACTTCTGTCCCCATGTCTTCATTTCTAAAATCTCCTGTAAGATGGAAGACCACCAGGAGGGGTTCACTAGGTCTTATTCTTCCATGAGGCCCAAGAGGTTCTGTGTCGTGTATCTTGCCTTATTTGTCCTGCCTCCACTGGGACCTGTTTCTGGTCTTCTCAGGCCCAGGCTGAATATGATGTGTTCTCCTCAATTCTCTTCCTGTGTTGAGTTTGCTGGTTTTCTGGCTTTTGACATCATCCAGCCAGGTACCTTTTCTAAAACATCCATGCTTACCTTTAATTAATATGTAGTACTAGACAAAATGATAGCAAATAACTGAATTGAACAGCAAGATGAAAATCCCTTCACAGATACACACACTCCTCAAGTTATGTGACCTTGCACAACAAGTGACAACTTCTCTGGGCTTCAATTATTTTCTACAAAATGATGAGTTGGACTAGACGATATCTGTGAACCTTTCATGGATCTGTCCTGATAGATGAAGACTAAATTTGTACAGCCTCAAAATGAATATAGAGAGCAACTGTACTCAGTTATTCCCTGACAGATTGAAACATTTGAGTAGGATGGAAGAACCTAAGTGGTCGGGAAAAAAAAAAAAGCTCTTGATGATCTGGATAACATATTAAAGAATGGCATAGTTTACATACTTTAGAACTGGAAGCTTGCTTGTTTTTCCTGCTGTCGGTATAATCTGATGTGATTCATTTTTCTTCACCCATTTTCCCACCAATTAGCAGGGAACCCAGGCTATTTTACAGAAAGTTTGCAAACCAAATGAGGTATTGGATTTGAACTCTACCCATGTATAGTATAGAAAGCTTATAGGTCAGTTTTTTTTTATGTGCATGTAGATATTCTGAACTAGATTACATCCTTTTAAGAGGGGCCGCTAAGGCTAGCATTCCACTCTTTACCTCGGTGCACGCTAGGTCTCTGTAAGGCTTGGTGAGTGGTTGATAATATGCCAAAAACCATGGGCTTGGTCAAGGAATTCACTCTCTTTCCACATCTGCCTTAAAACAGACATACAAGGTTTCTGATATAGAACTTGAGTTTTATCTCATTAAAAAAATTTTTTTTCCTTTTTGCTATCTACAGTCATGGTGAACAAATTTAACATTCTTCTAACATTTGAAAGGAAAGGTAAACAGGGAAACAAGATGCACAAACATCAGAGCACCACACATGAAATATAAATGCCTGAGTAGCACTTGTTCCATCAAATCTAAGATGCAGTTTTCTGGCTATTTATATTTTGTGATTATAAAAAAAGGATAAAGTCTCAGATGAAAAAAGAGCAATGAAGCTACGGAAGATGCTTACAACATTATTTTCATTGTTCAAAAAAACAAAATCAGCCTGAGCAAAAATGTCTTGCTGATGTCCCTAAAATATTCCATCTTTGGACAGAACCATTAACTATTTTTAAAAAGCCAATAATCAATAAGTCTTAATTTGTTGCACTGACATTTGTGCAGGTTTCATCTAGATGAAATTAATTAGAAAGAAAATGGTTTCTCAGCGATTGGCAAGAGGGAGTCCATGGCGAGTTCAGTTTGACCCTGTGTCATGGAAACATTTTAATGAGGGTAAGCTCAGCATATTTGGATCTGGCTGCTTGTTGAGTGTGCACTAGACGTTTCTAATGGGCTGAGGCTTCTGAAATGGGCCAGTGACGTTGAAGTCATTTTGTGGGTCACTGGAGTACTAGATGGATACAGATAGTAATACGGCTGAATAAAATGCATATAGCATGTGAAAGAAACGTCTGGGAGACAGAACTATGAAGAACAATCTCACCAAGAGCCCAGCACCCCTCCCTCCATAGCTGGGATAATAGCTTCTGAATATTGTTAATCGAAGGGAAGTCATTTCCCAATTTGCTGGCACTGAAAGACAGTTCCTCTGTGAGGGGTCCTCTGCACAGCCCTGCCTGCGCCCGTCACCAGGGACAGCCAGGTTCTGAGAAGAGTAGGAAAGGGGTATTCATCCCAGGGCCCTTAGGGGATAGCACTTGCTTTAACTGCTTTAGGAACCCTTCGTATCGAGACTAATGGAATTAGACAAGGAAAATACTAGCAAGACTTGATCAACTGCATTGAATTTCCCCCCTCGGCACATAATTAGGTTAAGAGGAGTGATTCAAAGGAAACCTAAGATGCCAGCTAATCATTAACCTAAGTTCCCGAAGGGAGGCTGTACGGCCTGGACACCAAAGTTCTCAGCATTGGGGCTGCATGTCATTGGGAAGAAGTGCTAAGCAGCCTGCTAAGTCAGTTCTGCTCAGGCCCAGGGCCTGCAGATGGGTGGCAGGGGCTGAGCGTGGCGGGTTCCCTGGCCACAGCATGACCACTGCCTTTTCAGTTGCCTTTTCCAGAGCAGGACCACTTTCTCCTCCATGTGTGGCCTTGCTTCGCCTCTTGGGCAGACTCGGAAGAACGCTTTTCTGTTGGTCAGGGGCTCTCCCATCAGGTTGGAAGATGATGGCCGTCAAGTGAACAAGGAGGAGACACGAAGACTTAAAAAAGTAAGAGTCATGGCCAAGATACATTTTTCATGAAAGTAGCTTAGATTTATGCTGTGCTTTAGGACATGAGGGCAGCAAAGAAATGGTTGTGGGTGTCAGCAGGGGGCGCATTGCCTTCGTGTTCCTGTTTAGGGCGATGATAGTAATGAGAGCAAACTTGTATTTTGCAATCATTATATTCCAGGGACCATGCTGAGCATTTACACACACTATTTTCTTTAATGCTCACAACAACCCCACAAGACACTTTACAGGAAAGGAACTGAAGGACAGAGAGTTTAAGGAACTTACTGAAGGTCCTCAGTTGGCAGGTGGATGAAACCAGCGTGAGTACCTTTTGCTCACCAATTACATCTGCTGTGAGTAATCCAAACTGGCCTTACTGCTGGAGAACATCTCTCTATGGCAGAGTGTTAAAGGGATGATTAATGGCTTCCTATGGGGATGATAGATAAGTTGGAGTAAGACAGAAAAAGAGTCCACAAAGATGAATGGAATTAACGTCGATGATGGTGACACATGATACAGCAGAGAAAGGAGAATCTCCGTATCATTAGAGTTACCCAAGTGTGGGGCTCTTCACACAGAGGGTGATCTGGCCTCTCTGATAAGACCCCTCCAGAGGCACATGGAACACCAGTTAGGCATCAGGGTGACAGGATTCCAGTTTCTACCCCAGGAAAGAGGTGTGTCTTGCACGTTGGGGAAGAAGTGAGGGCAGTGACATGTGCAGCTGAATCTGGGCAATCAGAAGTGGGCTTCCTTCTGGGATCATAAATCCACAACATAACAACATAGCCTGCAAGATGCTGAAAACACTTCACCTCTCAGTTCTGCTGATTTGCATGACTTCATCCAAAAATATTAATTCATTCCCCTCCCATAGGGAGACAAAAGTAAGTAAGATAGTGACTTTACCTTCATGGAACTCAAGGTTGAAAAGATATAAAAGCAAAAATTGCATCAGAAGGAAAACTGTGACTGATGCTAAAATGGAGCTATAGAAATGTCCCAGCACAGACTCAGAAGAGGGAGAGGTCAGCTCCATGTGGGGTGATGTTTGACGTCCCTCAGAACATGTCATATTTAAGAATGAAAAGAAACACCAGGTAGAAACAGGGAAGGAAAAAGAAATAGAGTTCTCTAGAGGATCTGCAATTCTGGGTAGGAAGTTGAAAGTCTTGGGAGTAGGGGAAGATTTTTCTTCTTCACTGTTAGTCTGTTAAAAGAAAGAGGGCCATGGTCAGTGAAGAGTAGACTATGAATGGTATTGAAGAGAAGGATTTGTTTTCCCAGCTCACTTAAGAACTGATGGATAATGACCAAGGACACATTCTAAAGCTGTGTTTGGTTAAACACCCACAAGCTTGCTACAGAGCCTTTCAGCCTGAGTAGGAAAGAGAAATACCTGGAAAGACAAGGTTGGGAAGCTGGATACTTGGAAGGATCATGTATATAATCCATGAAGAAAAAGCATCCTGGTTTGATTTGTTAAGAGTGTATGATGGGGAAGCAAATGTGGGGTTTTAACTCAGGTTTTTCATTGAATTAGTTCTGTGACCTTGTAACTGACCTTCCCTCTCTGGACCTCAGTTTCACTTCACCGTCTGTAAAATGAAGAGTTTGGACTAGATGGCCATTAAAACTCTACTGCGACACACACTGATTTTCTTTTATTCTAATTCCCTGAGACATGGATCAGGAATGACACAGCCTCCCTAGAGTGTGAGCAAGAGGGCGAGCACACAGTGAACAGTAGCACCACACGTGGTGCCTGCGCTGTGCCTGACCCACTGTGCAGTGAATCTATGAATGAATTCACGAACTGCCTCAGTTGGTGAGGAGTCTCTTGTCCTTGGAAGTGTTTGAGCAGAGGCCAGGTGACCCCTGGAGAAAAGAGCTGATGATGGGATTTGGCATTAAGAGAAGGTCTTCTCCTTTGACTCTGGTGGCTTTCCTGGAGAGATTTTTCTCTCAGATTTCAATTTAGAACTTACTATAAACATTACTGTTGAGATTTTTAGAAGTTCTTCCATGTCTTCTTCTTTTTTTCTCTCCCTATGTCATTGAGTTCTTCTTTTTTCTCTTTTACCACCCTTTTCTTAGTTGCAAACTTCTCAGGACTTTACAAGTCTTTTCAGCCTGTGATACCAAGAATGGCCCCTCACCCTCCTGGAACCAGTGGGGTACTGAGCTGTCCCAGGGAAAGCCAGGCAACAGACCAGGCTGGAGAGTCACTGGTTGTTCCAGAAAACTGCTTCAGGGCACCCGAGTGTGCTGCTCTCAGAAGTGACAAATCCCAGAAGTTGTGAGGTGATGTGAGGAAGCCACTCACTCCAGGTTTCCAAAGAGGTTGCTTCTGCCACATTTCCTACTTTTATCAACAAATTCTGTACCCTGGGTTGCCTTTAATTTCAAAGGGTCATTTTGGAGTTGTGCATCTCCATAGTGCATGGAAAGAATAACATCCATCTGCCTGTGTGGGGCTGTTGCATTATTCCACTGGCCTTTCTTCCCCCTGGGCTTGCCTGGGTAATGTTGTTCCCTTACAAATTTCATCTCACTGCACTGTGCATCGAAACGACGCAGTTATGAAGCGCACAGGGAAAAAAATTATAATGCCATTAAAAGTTATCATAAATTTCAGATCAGCATCACTTCTAATCCGATACACAATTTTACTGCCTCTATAAAGTAGGTGATTTGCAGTGGTCTGAGGTGTCTCCTGGAGCGTTTTACTTCTTTTTAAATTAAACACACCAACTTTGTGCTGAATTCAGAGTGTGGACATAAAAAAGGGGGTAAAAAGGAGAGGGAAGGGACATCAGATGGGAATTGCAATTGAATCTTTATATATGCCATCTTGGCACTGTGGTACTAAATATAGTGCCAGGTAAATAGATGTGCTGAAATATTCAGAATAAAAAACAAATGTTCCAATAGCAGAAGCAGTGAGCCCTGAGAATGTTTCCACAGTGGGTGTGCTTAAAATAATAAAATACTGTTGTTTAAAACTACTCAATCCTAGAAAACCCTATGTTGTAAAAAAATATATAGTGCTGGTATATGTGTGAGGAGCTATGTATGTTGAACATATATATGTATATAAAAACTCCTAGCAAATTAAATAGAATATTAAGGGCTTGATTTTGCTGGTTGCCAAGTTACACTGATTACTTCTTTGAGGTGCATTAACTCTTTCTGGAAGCTTAGGACATCAGAAGTTGCCACTAAATGGCTACTGAGTATTCTGATGTAACCTCCCCAGCTAGGGCTGATCCACTACAGATGTGTGTACTTGTGTACACACAGGTGGCACATACCCAAGTGCTAGTACAAAAGAGAACTCTGTTTACAGGGTTTCTGGATGAAAGGATTTCATTGAAATGTGACGTTGCTTTCCCTCCATGTTGGTCATTCTTAGCCACTGAAAAGAAATGTTTGCTAAGTGTCTGTGCAATATTATGAGCCAAAAGTGAGGATACAAAGAAAATCCCTCCTCCTGCCACTCCCCCCATCGATTTACCCTCAAGAAGCTCACAGTCTAGAAGGGAGACTTTGCAGAAAGTAACTCATAATTACACTAGAGAGTGTTCAGTGCTATGACAGATGTAAATGCTCACTGGCAAGTGCACACAGGAGAGGAGGCCACACGTCTCTCGTGAGAAAATGGAATATGGCATCTTACATTTCTTTCAAATTTTGTCTAAGTCTCTAGCTTAAATATGTTTAGCAATATTAATTGATCAGTCAACAAATAATACACTAATCAAATATGTATTCAACTCTGGCTATGATTGGTTACTTATTTCCATGTCCCTAGATCTTAGGACAGTTCCTGGAAGTCAGAAATGAACTAAGTATATTTTGAATTAATGAAACTGGTGATACAAAGATGGGTAATAACACCCAGTATGCAACACACTTTGGAAAGGTTTTTCTTAGGTTATATCATTTAATCCTTTACAATCAGGTAGGTATTTTTTCAACTTCACAGTTGAAGAAACATAGACTCTATAAGGGAAATGGATTTTTCTCTAAATATGTATTGGGCTGGACCAAATCTGGATCATCCTGTTCTGCTGTGGTTCTACAACAGCTGGGTTGTGTGTGATGCACATGCAAAGACCTTGATGTGGATGAGAAATGTGTTGGGTCCCCAGGAGGGTTGTTGCAACATGTGGGATTGTCATGGCTGACTCCCAGTAGAAACAGACAACCTGGACACAGCTGCCTATGAACTGTGGTGACTAATAAGTGCTGTTGCGATGTCCTGTGACTGTAACAGATCAGATGGACAGAAAGCTTTGCTCAGGACCCAATGCTAGAGTTAGGTACTAATGAATAACTTATGGGGCATGTCAGAACATTATAATCTCTTTCAGTCCTTCTATAACCTTATAAAGTAGGCACTGTTATCACCACCTCTATTTTACAGAAGAAGAAACCAAGGTTGAAAGAGATTAAGAAATTTGTCCCAGGTTATGCAGGTGGACATGCTGGAGTTAGGATTCACATTCAGAGTCTAGCTCAAGTTTTTGCCTGACATAATTGGACATCATTTATTAATCTAGCTTGTGTTGGCGGGACTGGGTGTCTTCACTTCTACTGGAGATAGGGTGCTATGCTAAGAGACAGCTGATGGACATGGGATGTGACCTAACCTAAGGAGTAGCTGCTGTATTGTGTAGAAGTGAGTGAGAGAATGGATGAAGCTGTTTCTAGGCATATGCTATCACTAGAGAGTGATATATTGCTGATCTCATGTAGGACAATCATGCACATGTAATATTTTCTATTTTGAAAACAGGTTATATTTGTGTAACAGTGTTGGCAACGTTGGAGCTCTTGATATGAAATACAATCTACTGTGAACTTTAAAGATCTATTAACTAGGTAATTAATGCATTTAACAAATTAATTTTCAAATGTTTAAGTTCCTGCTAGTGTGCTAGATACTCTGACAGGTGTTATTCATCATAGTATTGTTGCCTTCAATTAAGTCAGACCATCTTAACTGAAACACACAGATGTTTAGCCTTTAAATGAAAATACCAAGAATTGATGATTGCTCTTTGCTCTAATGAATATTGGGTGATATTTAGTTTTGACCTGTAGCTAAAATTCTGTTTAAACATACATTGGTATGCATTGAATTTGGGACATATGTGAAGTCTTTCATCTTGCCTACTTTTAGGGGACTTCTTGAAGGGGAGGAAGCCTTGATGACAGAGTTTGGCTGGACTCAAGAGAAGAAGAGCAGTTTCAGCTGTGGGACTGTGTCCTGTGTCTGGCAGCTTACCTTAGAGATGCTGAACATACATACATTTTCCATCTTATTGAGGAAGGCTGGGACTCATCATATCTTGAAGTTAGGAGCTTAAATAAAAGTATAACTGGCAGGGTTGAAATTAGGGTCAGGAAAAAATTGATCATTAACTAGTCATTAATGAACTTACTAATTAAACAATTCATTTTGCTTTGTAATGACTACTTTAAAAATAGTTTTAAATAGCTTTCAGATACTTTGGTGAGATGATCCAACTGGGCTTAAGGAATATGAGCAGGATTTTTCAAATGACATTTTAGCATCCAACTGAAACTAATGAAACTTTTCAGTTAGCAACACAGAGAAATTCCAGCAGATTGCAGCTTCATATCCTTGTACAAAGTTGTGCCACATGGCCACTCCTAGCTGCAAAGAATGCTGGGAAAATGAGCATTCACATGTTCCAGCTTCTGCATAGAGTCAAGTGAAAAGGGGTCGGGAATAGGTGTTGAGTCAACTAGCTTCCAGTGAGGCCTCATGATATTCATAAGTCTTATTCTAAAAAGAGTTAGTCTATATAGTTAACATATTCTCTCAAAAATAATGTTATGGAAAGTTTCAAACACATGCAAAAGTAGTGACAATGATATAATAAATCCACATGAACCCCTTTATTAAAGATGACTGTATCTTTAATAAATTTTAACTCATGGCCAATATTATTTTACATATGTTCCTAAAAATATCTCTGGATATTTTAAAGCAAATTCTAGAAATTATATTATTTTGTCTATAAATATTGCAGTATGTCTCCAATAGTTAAGGACTATTTTAAAAGAAAACATAACCATATTATCACTATCACCCCAGAATTAAATGAACAAAAATTCCTTAATATTATCAGATATTTAGTTTGTATTCATATTTTTCTGATTATCTTGTCATTTTTTTACAGTTTGTTTGAATCAAGCTATAATGTTTCCTTTTCTCTATAGAGTTAGCTTTAATTATTCTGTTTATCATTCTAGAAATTTTTTTAATTGATGTATTTAATAGTAGTTTTTTTCTCATTATTGCCAAATGCCTGTGCACTCAAGTATTAAGTCAGAGATTTATTATGGCAGCCCAAGGTTTGACAACCTGTACACAAAGAATCATGCTCTATAGGGGCTACTGGATTTTGAGTATTGCTTCCTAAAATCTGGCTTGAAGGTTCAGAGATTAGAAAGTATGTGTATTCCTTTGGAGTGACTGTGTTTATTAAGAAGCTTTAGAGTATAAGCTGTATATAAACTTCCATGTTTGGGGCTAACTTGCAGCGTGTGTTGGCATTGTAGCACAGATTCAATGTCCTTTCTAGATAGTGCTCAGGCTTGCAAGTCTGTTATTCAAAGTGAACAATTAGGAAAGGCCTTTTCTAAATATGATTCAAAGTCTGGCCATAAATGAAAATATTGATAAATTAGAATATATAAGAATAAAATACTTGTAGATGAAAAGAAAGAAGGAAACCCTCAAAATGTAGACAAGTTTTAAGACTAATGGCAAGTTAGAGAAAAATGTGCAGCTCATATCACAAAGAGAGTCATCAGGCAAGAGATGATGGTGCTTGAACTGGGTGGTATGGTGGGGACAGAGAGAAGCAAACTGACATGGGGTATATGGTAGGAAGTGGAGCCAACAGGACTTGCCACTGGGTTGGAGTTAGTACACAATGGGGAGAACAGAAAAGGGAAGAATTCTAGGAAAATTGTTGGAAAATAGGCAGCTCTCCAAATAAGAGAAAAAAGGGTATTAGAAGTAGAGGGTTAACTGTTTCCCTGTAAATGCCATGACATAAAACTTCAGTGAGTATACTAGGAAATAGCCACAGAAGATGATCTTACCATCCCTGGTCGTAGACAAAGGTTTTTAACCAATAGGGAGAGTTAAGTATAGTTCTGGAGTTGAGAGGCCTGTGTGAAGGTTCTGAATCTGCCCTTTATTAGCCTGTGTGATCCTGAGCTAACTTGCCAACCCAACCTCTGTGTCTCTATTTCCTCATAGGTAGAATCAGCCTAAAAACACCCTAATCATTAATTTTTTCTAGAGTATAGGTATAGCGTCTTGTTATGCTTCCTAGTTAAGTAAAATTTATCTGGTGACCTAGTTCAACTAAAAAGTTGGTAAAAATGAGTACTATATTTTTAGAATTAGGATTCTATGCCAAAAAATTACTAAACAAAGTTTTTTCTCTACCTTTCTAAAAAGCAGAACTAATTAGCCATTTGTCAGGGAACTTATGTGATATGTTTAAATCTTTAATGCCAGTTCTGATTTTTTTAATGTCAGTGTTTCATTAACTGGGAGAGACAAAGAAAAGACCACTCAGTGAGAAGTATCAGACCTCTCTCTATTTAAAAATATATTTATTAAGGTTTAACCTACATACAATAAATTGCACATATCTCAAGTTTACAATTTAATAAGTTAGACATATATATACACCCATGAAACCATCACAATAAAAATAATATATCTATTGCCCTCATAAGTTTCTTTCTGCCTTTTTATAATTCATCAATTTCACCTCTCCCCATTTTACCCAATTTCCAGTAAACCACTGATCTTTTTTCTATCCCTATAGATTAGTTGTATTATCTAGAATTTTATGTAAATATGATCATGTGCTATTTACTCTAGTATAGTCTTGCTTCTTTCATTTAGTATGATAATTTTGAGATCCATTTGAGTCCTTGCATATACTAGTTCATTTCATTTCATTGTTGAGTAGTGTTTCATTATATGGGCATAACAGAATGTGTTTACCCATTCACCTGCCAATGGACATTTGTGTTGTTTCTAATTTTTAGCTATTACAAATAATACTACTATGAACATTTATATACAAGTATTTGAATGGACATATATTTTTTTATTTCTTTGTGTAGATCCATATTTCCATTTAGTGTCATTTTCCTTCTGTGTAAAGGATCTCTTTTAACTTTTTTTTTTGTTAGTGCAGGTATGTTGGTGATTAATTCTTTCAGCTTCTTCTCAAAAAATAAAAATTTCCCTTTCAAATCCACTTTGTTCTGGAAAGATATTTTTTCTGGGTGTAGAATTCTAGATTGAGTCTGTTTTTCTTTAATACTTTAAAGATTGATCCAGTGTCTTCTTGCTTGTATTGTTTCTGATTAGAAATCTACTGTCTTATCTTTATTGCTCTGTACATCTTTTTTCTTTATTGTTATTATCTTATTGTTTTATTATTTTATCTTTATTCCTGTGTACATTCCTCTGTTTTATGTCTTCTTGTTTTTACTGACTATCAGCAATTTGATTATAAAGAACTTGATGCAGTTTCTTCATGTTTCTTGTGCTTGGATTCATTGAGCTTTTGGATCTTTGGGTTTATACTTTTCATCAATTTCATCAAAGTTATTTTTATAATTTTCATCAATTCTGGAAGCATTTTAGCAATTATATGTTTAAACCTTTTTTTTCTTTCTTATCCCATCTTTAGAGACTCTAATGACAGTATAAATAGACTCTTGAATTTGTCATTAAGCACACTGGTGCCCTGTTCTTTATCATTATCATTGTTATTGTTATTTTCTCTCTGTAATTTATTTGAGATAGGTCCTATAGCTATGTCTAACTCTATTAATCTTTTCTTCTGCAATGTCTAATCTGTTATTAATCTCTTCTGGTGTGTGATGTGTGATATCAAGACATTGTATTTTTTATCTGAGGAAGTTTGAATTGAGCCTTTAAAACATTCTTCCGTATTTCTATTTAAATTTTTGAACTTATGGAGTGATAACTGTTTTAATGTATTTTAATGCTAATTCTAGTATCTGTCACCTATTTGAATTAGTGTACATTGACTGACATTTCTCCTCATTTGGGTTGTGTTATCCTGCCTCTGTACATGCATGGTAATTTTTAATCTGATGACAGACATCATGTATTTTTCCTTGTTGGGTGCTGGATATATTTTTGAATTTTGTTCTGGGATTCAGTTGAGTTACATGGAAACAGTTTGATCTTTGTGAGTCTTACTTTTAAAATTTGTTAGGTGGGATGAGAGCAGATTGACTGTATTTGTTTGGGTGTACTTCTGGACTCTTTATGTAGGTCTTTCCATTTATTTTGGTCTTCATCAGCTTTGTACCTTTTTTCCCCCTGGGACTTAGTTGATATGGCTCTTGTGTGTCCCACAAGTTTTGAAGTTCCCTTCACTTTTTTTCAATCTTTTTTTTCTGTTTGGATTCTATTGAACTACCTTCAAGTTTAATGACCATTTTCTTTGTCATCTGCATTCTGCTGTTTAGTTTATCCAGTGAGTTTTACATTTCAGTTATATCATTTTTAAATTATAAAATTTCTATTTGGTTCTGCTTGATATCATATATTTTTTTATGAGACCTTTTATTTTTCCATTTATTTTAAGAGTGTCTATGATTAGATTAAAAGCTGCCTTAAAGTCTTTGTCAGATGATTCTAATTTGATGTTGGTGTCTTTGATGGTCTTTTATCATGTAATATTTTCCTTGTTTATCATATGATGAGTAATCTTGCATTGTATCCTGGTTGTTCTGAGTATTATGAGACTGAGTCTTGTTAAATCCTTTGGAGAACGTTTTGGGTTTTTGTTTTGTTTTTGTTTTTTAAGCAGGAAGTCAGTCTGGTTAGTTAGGTCTAGGCTGCTAGTCTCACTCTGTCTTCTGTGGGCTGTTTCAATATCTGTTAAATTTTCAGAGCCTTAGCAGTACTATTTGGATCTGGCCCACATGTGCCACCAGGGCCAGTCTGGAAGCTGGGAGAGGGTTGGCCCAGTTCTCTAGTTATTTGGTGTGCTATTTAGGATTAGATCCAGTCATGATCTGTGGTGACTGTAGGAGCTTGGAAAGCACTTTATGGCTTGTTTTCCAAGACTTTCCCTCCTTGTCATCTTCCTGGTACTTTTTTGTTTTCTGGGGCTCCCCTTTGTGGTCTTCCAACCAGAAAGCTGGGGCTTTAGTCACCTCATTATGACGCCTCTACTACTGCTCCTATGCTCACAATCAAGTGACACGTGTAGGAGAGCAAGTGTGCGTGGGAGGAGGAGTTTGCCTCATCTTCTTGGGACCACAGCTCCTTTAGTAGGAGAAACTCATCCTCCCCTTAGGGATCTGGGCCCTGAGGCATTTCTGCTGCTGCTACCACTGTGGGCTTGTGTGGAGGCTGGCACGCTCAGGAGTGGAGCAGGGAGAAAAGACAGGGATTTCTGTACTCTGCCTGAGTGCTGGCAGTTCCATCTCCCACTCCTGGAGCCAGAACCAGAAAGCTACTCCTTGAGCCTTCTCTGTACCTGGGTACCAGCTCCTGGGTTTTGGGCTGCCCTGAGATTCACCTGGGGCATATTGGTGGGAAAAAAGGGTAACTTTACCACTGCTTCAGTGATGCTTCAAATTTTGGTCTGTCTATAACTATTTAGTTTTCAGAGGTTTCAAATAGCTGCATCATGTATTCTGCCCAGGGTTTAAAACTGCATTCAGTAGAAGAGCAAGATAAGAGTATGCTTTTGCATCTTATTCCAAACCAGAAACTTCAACCCTATTTTTATAAGATCTGGTCCTGTGATTTCTAAAGCACCTATACTTCTAATGCTGTTTATCCCATCCTGCTTCAAAACAATTGTCATTTTCTCCTTTTTTCCCCTCTTTCCTCTACTTTTTAAGATAGCTTGCTGTTTATCTCCTACCTGAAAGATTTCAAATTTTAAAGTAGTTCTAATTTTTAGTGTGTCAAAGGAGATTTTAATGCTCTTAATTAATTTTTGATCTCTTTCTAATAATTTCTTACCTCATCTATCTCCCTCCTGATCTCTTCTTGATTCACTTGTACCTCGTGGGTTTCTGTTCCTGTTCTATAGAGGTCCAACTAAGAATGTATCTTACATCTAATTAGGAATGCTGAACATTTTTCTAGGAATGTGTTCTAGGCCCTACAGGATATTTTCATAGTCTTCTTTCACTTCAGATCTTCAGGATGCTGCTTTTGTTTGTTTGTGTTTTTTCCCCTTTAGATTCCTCCTTCAATAGGGTAGAGTGTTTCAAATCTAGTGTTGCCAAAAGATACAGTACATAAATTCCAAATGGCCTTTCTGTGCTTACTCTTCAGTCAAATTCCCTCTTAAATCTGCACCACTAGAGGGTTAATTGATGTACATATCTTTTGTTCAAATTCCTAGTGGCCAGTGGGCTTTTATCCAGGGTAGAGTTGCTAGTTTTAGCAAATAAAAATACAATGTACCCAGTTAAACTTGAATTTCAGAAGCATAGGACATACTGATATTCAAAATTATTCATTCATTCTTTATATGAAATTCAGATTTAACCAGATAACCTGTATTTTATTTGGTAACCATAACCCAGAGTGATCAGGCCAGAAGGAATAGAATCACCTGCCATTCCTTCTATTTACCTACCTAACAATGGGAACAGTGAGAGTTCATGAAAAGTCACAATCTCCATGGTGCATTACCATTCATGTCTCCTCTATAAGAGAGAAAAATCTCTATCTTTTCTGAATAGTCATGGGTGGTCCAATTTATGCACAAAGAAGTAAGTGTTAGGCTTCATTCATACTGACCACATGTAAATGTTATGGCCTTGATGCCATTTTAAAAAATCCTACTTAAAAACTGTTAATTAGGCAAAAATCAGAGCCGGGTTCCTAGAAGAGTGCTTTTAAGTCATGATCTCTGGTAAATAGGTTAGAGTGGGAACAGAGTGGAGACAGAAGAATTGGCTGTTTGGTAAATCCAAGTATTTTTCTGAAGATTTGTTTTATGCCACTTTGCTTTTAGGGAAGATCTACCTTAGTACCTGTTTTTGTTAACCAAAAGAAATCTGAAGAGGATTTTTGCTTTTTTATAAGTGGTGGAAAGTGAAAAATAGCTTTGTGTTGCTTTGCAGTGAGCCATTGGAGAGGCACTGCACACCCCCAGCAGCAAGGGTGGCCCCACCAAGCTCCTTCCCTGGGAACCTCACGCAGCATCTCAGCACCAAGCTGCCATAGTGCGGAACTGGCTGTGAGCCTCTGTGCTTTATCTTGATTTACTTTGTGTATCTGTTAGCAAGATGTAGCCAAAGGTATCAGAAAAGCCTAAGATAGGTTATTTTTAGGGTCTGATAAAAATAAAAAATTTTCCATATAAATTAACGGTAACTGCTTCTGTGCCTTATGCTGTTTCAGCTTACAAAAGGTTTCATGCTCTTGTTTTGGATAGCAGGGGAGACCTGTAATGGAGAGAGCAAGGAGACAGAGAAGCTTTAGATAGTTTATTATCTTCAATGAACTTTCCAAGCAGTTTTGGAGGGGTAGGATGGGGACCAGTTTAGCACATTAGCAAACTAAGATGCAAATCATTATATACTCAGAAAAATAGGCTTTGTGTGGCTGAGAGCTGGGGCAGAGTGTATGGCTGGCTTATTTAAGTTTGGGGGTGTCTGAGTTGAACTTTAAAGAATGGCGACTACGACGTGTTTGAACTAGTGTTTGAGGCTGTGTCAGCACCTCTGACAAAGGGTTAATACCCTTAATCTATAAGGAACGCCTACCAATCAATAAGAAAATGATAAGCCTAGCAATTGAAAAATGGGCAAAGGACATGAATAAATGACAAAAGAAGAAATACAAGTAGATAATAAATGTATGAAAAATGTCTAACCTCATCAGTATTCAGTGATAAGCAAATAAAAACAAGATAGAATTTTCTACCTACTCAACTGGGAAATTCTTTTAAAGTGGTTTAAATGGAAATGTCCAGTATTGGTAGGAAGACAGAAGATGGGCACCCTTACATACCACTTTGGGGAGGGCAAATTGATTCTCTATTTCTGAAGATATATTTAGAAATACACACCAAAAACTTTAAAATGGTTTCAAACTTTTGATGAGATAATAATACCTCTGGGAATTTATCTTTAGGAAGTAATTATAGATGCACATGAGGATCTGCACACAAGGATATTTTTTGCAGTGTAATTTATATTGTAACAACTACAGCAAGGAAAGTACCTGCTGTTCTACAGAGCAGAGATGGACTGGGGTATGCAGAGGATATGTGCTAGGCAGCCATCAGAAGTTAACACTGTCAGAGGATGTTGAATCTCACAGGAAAATGCTAAAGATAGAAACGTGGGAAAAACATTAAAATGTAGTGTACATATTATAAATCTAATTCTGTGAATAAAATGGATAACTGCATAGAAATAAACTTGAAGGAAATATATTCCAAGACGTTAATCCTGAATACCTCTGAGTAGTAGGATTATGAATGAATTGCATTTTCATATAGGTGTATATATAAATGTATAAACATTTCAGTGAGAATAAGCAACAAGTAAAATAAATACTTAACAACTTGTAATGATCAAACAACTGGTTAAGTTAATATTTCATTTTTCAACTGGCTGCTAAGGTATTGTGTATAAATGATTCAATAGGATTTTTTGTCTTTGGGAATTTCAAAGCTGTTGATTGGAGCCAGCTAAGAAATGACTTACTATGACATGTGTATTCTATGAATTCCTACTCAATCTCCAAGTTTAGGTGAAGGTACTAAATTCTTTTCTCCTCTGTGCTATCCTTGGGACAGTCTATTCCATGTGGCTCCGATCACTTTGTGTCAGGGACCTTGGCTGATTCATCCTTGAATTCAGTGACCTAGTTCTGTTGATGACATATAGCAGGTGCCCAAACAATACTGATTGGATGGTGTAAATGAATAAATGAATAAATGAATATGGAGAAATGGCTCTCATTAGATAGTGTCTCAGCAAATGAAAAATGCGATAACCTTAAAGGAATGGGGGTGACTCAGTTACCCTGAGTCAACAGTGAAATTGAAGAGATACTAGCCATTAGAATCATCCAGATTTGGGATTAAATACAGGCTACATTACCTCACTGCTGCATAATGTAGACAAGTCAATTTATCTAGCTTAAGTTTCCTGATCTGTAAATGCAAGATGGACATTACCTATCTTCTTTCCTGAAGATTAAAAGAAATGATGAGTGCATACAGGACTTGTACAGTTCCTTGTACATAATTCTTACTCACTTAATAGTAGTTAATAATGATAATCATCACAAATGATATCATAGTCGATAAAATAATTTGCTAAGTAAAAATCCTCGATCAACTGGTTTAATGGGTTTCCTCCTTAAAGTGATTTGTTTCCTTTTTTAAAGAAATTCATTTATATTGATTTGGATATATATCCAACCCAAGGAGTCATCGAAGAAAACATCATCTCACTACCCCTTTTTTGATTTCTTTCCTCCAGAAAATTTCCTATTAATAAATAGTTGAGCCTCAAGATCTGAATTATGTGATTGCCCTGATATCTGACTTCACTAAACTGCTTTACACTAATTTTGCTTTCAAAGTAGCTCAAAGGCTGTGGATGAAGCACACCCTTTCCCCATGCTTCCTCTTTGGTTTCAGCACCAGAAGCTGGTGGGCAGAGCCTCATCTCCTGCCTGGCTTTATGCTGGGCACATTCGGGAAAGAGAGCAGATTCCCCCCACTCCCTGGCTGGGATGTGAAAACTTGGGTCTCCTCCTGCAGAATGTCCACCAGCTGTTTTTAGGGAGACACTTTGGTTGACCCTGTATTTTGGTCTCCTGTGGACTTAGTCTCAGAGAAATGGAATTCTGGGAGTGTGGGTCTGGCAGGGCCCACTGCATGGCCTTTCTCTGAGACACTTCTTTTCTTTGTTTGAATTTCAAGGTTACAAAAGTCAGGATTCAAAGATAACTATGACACATCAGCCAGTAATATGTTTACAAGTGAAAGAAAAAGCTGAAAGAACGTTAAAACCTTTTGAAGCAGAACCGAAACAGAGCTTTTGATCCTTTATCACGGAACAACAAAATATTCCCATGATCTCCACATGTGCGAGCGTTTCTATATCCCTCTATGTGCACACATGTGCCCATACGCCCACACACAGACCCACATGGTTGAATTCACACATGCTCCCTTTTCTCTAAAAGCTGTATTCCCCAACCCCCCTACAGATTTCTTTCTTTTCTTCTTTTTTCTTCTTTCTCTCTATTTTTTTGATATTTCAAAGCTGGCAGTTAAGGAAATGACTGGAACCGCCACATCTCTGTTCTTGCTAAAGAAATCAATGCTAATCCTATTACTGGCAGTTATCACCTATTCCAGAACTCACAGCTAAAAGATAAAAAAAAAACACTGAGATGTCAAAGTAAGGGAATAAAAAGGCTGGGGAGGAGCGGGGCGCCCTTCATTCACTTTCAAATAGTGATTGTTTTTTTCTTTCTTCTTTTTGATCATTTTTTTTCATGTTAGCAGAGAAACCGAATTACAAAACACCTGTGTTTACACAATATTACAGGTCTGATTGAAAGTCAGAGTATGGGCTCTAATTGAGATTTATCTTTTTCCAGTGTGTGCCTTGACAAAGCCCTGATAAAGGACACTTGTCCTGGCTTCCAGTTTTATTAATAACAATAATAATGACACAAATGATTTCATGGTCACTGCAGGTACTGTGCTAAGTGCTTTCTGCAAATCATCTTATAAAATACAAGCAGCCTCTGAGGTGGGTATGATAACCCTTCCCATTTTAGAGATTTAGAGATTAAAACATGAGGCCTCCTCATGTGAGCCAAGTGGCCTGGTAGGGAGGGGCAGAGCCTGGTTCTGCATCCCCTTGGCTGCCACATCGCACCCGTTCTCTTCCCACTGCCCTCCGCTACCTCTAGCCTTGGAAGAGACAGGGAAACATTTGTAATTGGGTATTTGCTATTTCTGTGCTTTCAGGAAGTTTTTTGGAAAGTCAAACCTGATACCATTGGGTTCCTCCTTCCTTAAAATCATGGCCATTCTCACACATGCTTCTCTCATCCGCCCTCTGATACAGCTGAGTAATCATGTGGACTCTGTTATGGGTGCTTGCACGTCTTGACAAAATAACTGGCAGGAGCTAATTCAACTGAATTAATAGGCACCAGCATCCTTAAATTGAAATCTGTCTTGCCAATGGGCTTCAGCCCCGGGCAAGTTCACTATGGATTCAATGTGACCAAAGAAATTGACAGCAAAATGTTCTTGGGATGAAAGGGTTTATTACCCGGCTTGTTCTCCTGGTGGTAGGTTCGAGCACTAGCATCTCTGCCTCTGCCCAGAGCACTGGGCCGAGCTCTCTGTATGGCGCAATAATAGCTTATTGCCTAAAGGTGTGGAAGCGGTAGCCTAGCAACAGGCCAGTTACATCATCAGGTGGTTTAGGTTCAGCAAGGATCCTGGCCATAGGAACCCCAACTTCCCCACACTCCACCCCTCCAGGATTCTCGCCTTGCAATCTACATGCTTTCAATCTTCCACAATGGTCCCTGTACAAGAAAGCTGGAGCACTGTAACCAGATTCCAGAACAACAAAAGACGATAACAACAACTTAGAGATAATAAAAATTAGGATACAGCAAGATTTTGATACAGGTAACAAAAATTATAATAATCCTCAAGCCAGAGGAAGTTCCCAATCCACAAAGACTTTAGGGGTGATAAGGCAAATGTTTTAATGCCACCAACATAGGCAAATCTTGTCCATCAGGTAGGATTGTATGGCACATGAAACTTCCATTTGACTCCCAGCTGTTGCACTCATTCTTGCAGTGTATGTCCAGTAGAATGGGTGCCCTGATCACTCTCAATTACCTGTGGTCGGCCATAGACTGCAAAGAGATGCTCCGGGCCTCTTTTGTTCATCTGCTGGTCTGCACAACAGGTAGGAAAAGCAACCAGAAGTTCAGTAGCTGTGTCCACACAAGTCATGGCATACTGATATCTTTCTGACACAGGTGGAGGCCCAATATAGTCTATCTGCCACCTGATGAGGAGTATAGGCCCCTTAGCTATTGTTCCATGTTGCTGTGTGTAAGTCCCTTTTGGAGCACACGACACACTCCTGCCTGGCTCTACTAACTTCTTCAAAGGTCAAAGGCAAGCCCCACCAACAGGCTACAGCCTACATTGTCTTTTGCCCCGAATGCAACAGATACTGATGTAACCATTGGGCTACATCAGAGGCAGGCTTTCCTTCTAACCAATGCATCTGGGCCAATTTATCTGCTTCATCATTTCCTGGGGATGCTAGTGGCAAATGACCCATCACATGGTAGACAGTAATTATTTTAGTCTGACCACAGGCCCATAAGCCTTGCCACAATTCTTGCCCACAAAGGGGTCAGTGACCAACTAGCCATTTGGCATGGTACCAGGTTGGTAGCCACAGGGTCAAGCCCTGATAGACAGACCAGCTGTCAGTGCAGACAACTATAGGGGAGAGCTCCTGGGTGATCACGAGCCACACAGCCTGCAACTCTGCCCATTGGCTGCTCTTCCCCTCACCATCTTCCATCCATATTATCTCAGTCTTAAGATGGAAAGCTATGGCCATCCATTTAGGGGGCTGCCCACAGCTGGAGCCATCTGTGTACCATGCATCTTCAGGTATAGGTGCTCTTTCCTCCTGATAGGGACTCCCTGCTACTAATTGTTCAATACCAAGTTCTTCCTGCTTTTCACTAGTATATGTCACTGGCCCCAATAAGTGTTGGATAGGGACTCTCTGCAACTAAAGGTTCAAAAGGAAATTCTTCCTGCTTTCCAAGAGTGTGTGTCACCAGCCCCAATAAGTGTTGGAGCTATTCACTCAAGGAGCTACTAGACAGGTCACCACGCTGCTATAGGTAAGCACCCCTCTTGGCTAGTGAGGCTGTTTGTGCCACACCACTCCTTGGCTTTTGTGTCCAGTCTCGTACCCACCCCAAGATGAGACGGGTGGTTATTACCTTTATTGGGGACACTCCAGTGATGGGTTCTGTAGCCAGCAAGGTGTGATACATGGCAGTCTGTTGCTTTTCTATCAAAGTGTATCATACCACTGCCCCTTTCCAGAGTTGTGACCAGAATCCAATGGGTTGGCGAGTTCATTCAAGCCACTGCCAGAGACCCCAGCCATAACCGTCTTCAGTCATGTGAATGTCCAGCTCACAGGGCCTTGATGGGTCTGTCACACTCAAGGCCTGCACGGCTTTGACTGCCCATTTTGCTGTAGTAAAGGCAGATGCACATGTCTCATCTCAGCCCCATCTGGCACCCTTTCATAACAACGGGTATAAGGGCTTCAGAATTTGTGCCAAGTGTGGGATAAACACTCTCCAGAAGCCTAGAAGACCCAGAAACTCCTGTAGCAATGCTACAGTTGTGGGAGTAGGAAAGGCCTGGACTTTATCTATGACTGGTTCTGGTATAACTTTGGTCTTACCCAACCAGACAACCCCCAAGAATTTGACAGACAAACCAGGTCCTTGAACCTTGGTGCTGTTCACAGCCCATCCTTTCTCCTGTAGATGTTGCAGCAGTCTGGCTGCTGCACTTCTAGATCTGAAAGAGAATCAGACATGAGCATGACATCATCAATATAATGGTACAGCTGCAACCTTGGTGGTTTCCCCCATGTAGCCATGTCCTGGGCTACAAGCCCATGACAGATGGTAGGGCTGTGGAGGTATCTCTGTGGAAGGATGGTGAAAGTCCATTGCTGTCCTTCCCACGTGAAGCAAACTGTTTCTGACTTTCCTGCTCAATGTCAATGGAAAAGAAGGCATTGGCCAAGATCTACCACATAATGGTATGTTCCTAGTTCATGGCTGAAGGTATCCATCAAGCCTGCAGTAGAGGGGACAGCAGCATGCATAGGGGGTATGACTTTATTCAGTTCTCTGTAATCCACAGTCATAGGCCAGGAGACATCTGGCTTTTTTACTGGCCACACTGGGGAATTGAAAGGAGTATGGGTGGGCTTTATAATATGCACCTTTTCCAGCTCCTGGAGAGTTTCTCCAACCTCTTTATGCCTGGAGGCAGAGATGGAGATGGAGATGGAGTCAGGTTGTGAGTGTCCCAGAGTTAGATGTGATCCCAGCCCTTGACTAGCCACCATGAGAATAAAGCTTGGCATAAACCCTTTCAGCCCTACCATTCAGTTGTTATTCCATCTCACCAAATCCAGAATGACCTTGCCTGGGGGCAATCTGCCTCAGGTGAGGCAGTTCCCATCTGGTGTCTCTGAGATATTTGTTGCTTCAATAGTCCATTAATTAATCCATTGATATCTATTGAGTTGCCACGAAGTAAGCTGAGCATGTGACCACATGAGCAGGCAAAAATACATTGACATATGGGGAAGGTGGCATTTGTTTCTCTAGAGTTGAGGATGGAAAGTAAATTGTTTTTGGAATTGTTAACTGTTTTGTGCCAATAGGAAGGATTGTTCTGGATTGAATCCTGTTCCCCAGGGACTATTTTCCCCCAAGGTAAGAGTGAATAATTATAAAGTATTCATATTCATTATTCAATAATTATAATAAAGGTTTCCAGGAACTAGGGTGAATGTTTCACATGAATTATCCAATTCAATCCTGATACCCTCTATTGCTATTTTGCATATGTGGATACTGAAACCTAGGGAAGGAGTAAATGGCAGGACAATCTTAACACAGGTTTCTCTGATTCTGAAGCTCATGTTCCTAACCACTACCTATTCTGATGTTGGTCAAAGTTAGTAATATATATCATATTATTCTCAGTTTCTCCTAATGGGGATAAGTATTAATGTATAACAGGGACAAAAATGATCCCACCATATCAGTTCTTTCAATTTCCTCTTGTGCCTCTCGCTTCTGAGAAGAAAGGAATTTCTTCTTTGTTGTACAGGAGGTAGGTAAAAATAAAGCAGAAGAAACTTTTATATGAAAGAAACCAGAAAACTTAGAAAGAAATTAGAAAGAAACCAAGAAATACATCTAATAAGCTTAGAAACAGTAATTAGAAAGAGAGGGAGAGAAGGATTGGTCATATGACATCAGCAAGCATGTTTGAGGTTTGGGTGTTGAGAGTGGGGGAGAAATATTTGAGAACAAGCTATGTTCTGTGTGGAGGACATTGAACGAGGCAGGGTCCTGGAGAGAGAGGTTTTAAGATTTTCTACTTTAAATAAATTTCACATTATCCTTTGACATTTTTTGAGGCACCTAGTAAAATTGAAAATAGTTTATGTAGTACAAAGAATGAACCACAGGGGCCTATGAAATGTATTCAGGTTATATTCCTAGTCATAATGAATTTACTATCCTTGATTTAGATTGTCTGATATTTAGGCATGTATTATAGGTGAGGCCTCTGGGGGCTCTGCCAGTATTGTTAAAATATTTTATTCTCTTCTACATTTTGTTTGTGTTCTGCAATTACTTCAGGGATAATATTTTAAATCTAATTTATTTTTGTCTTGCCAATGGGTTTCAGCCCCAGAAAAGCTCACCATGGATTCAACGAGACCAAAAAAAATGACAGTGGAAGATTCTTAGGGTGAAAGGGTTTATACATGGTGGCAGGTCAAGCTCAAGAATGCTGTCTACCTTAGAGCAAGTCTGCATGTAGCAAGCCGGTCTTTACCTCTGGGCCTCTCTACTGCTGCAGCCGTCTCAGTCTCTGTCCTCGGCACTGCCACCACTCCAGTCTCTGCTCTCCTGCACCCTTGCAGCCATGCCACTGTGCCCTCCTGAGCCCTGGGAAGAGCTCTTTATATAGAGTCAGTAACAACAGATTGCCCACACGTATGTAGTGAGCTAGCCGACCAGGGCCAGGCGAGAATCCTGGCCACAGGAACCTTCACTTTCTCCACAATTTTATTACAAAATTGTCTTAAGAGTTTAAATTCTAGAAAACAAAAAATTTTGCTATGGGACTTTTTACTTCAGCTTCTTCTGCCCAGCTGTACTGATTTTAGATGCCCACTACCTCACCCATAACATGATGGCATAGAGAGAACTTTGTGCTGGGAGTCAGGGGTGGGAGAAAATGAGCCAGAACTCCCAAGGCCATTCATCATCACATTTCCTCACACAATCTGGAATTGCTGCCTCGCTCAGTTCTTTTAATTTTAAAAACCAAATAAGAAAGAATTTATCATACCAGTGTTAAATGCATATGATTGCCTCCATGGGGAAGATCTAATTCTCAGGACAGAGAGGTAGGAAATGCTGTTAAGTGTGACGAGCCCAAAGGCGATGCTGATCATTGCGATGCATTTGATTTAATCCTGGATGTCGGGGGACTTAGAAAGCTCAGCTTCAGCTCGTGGCCCAAGCTTTCCTAAAAGCTTATAAAATGCTAATATAGTTAGCAGCCTTGGATGATCCCATCTCAGCCAAGAGCTCAGAGAAGACCCAAACTATTGTATCTTCATCATCCCAACAACAGTGCCAGTTGGGATTTACATAGTTTCAAAATTGCTATCTGGACCATTCATTTAACCCCCACCCTCCCCACCACCACAGCCCAAATGGAAATATTTATTGAACTCAGACACTACTTAGTTCCTTGTCCTCTTCTCTTACTTTCACTATCAAAACAGCTTCCTAAGAAGAGTTCCTGCCTCTGGTCTTCTGCTACCTCATTTTCTACCCCAGGTCTACCTGCTATCCTACAATCAGATTCAAATTAACATAAAAACAATAACAAATTCTATATGTTACTCCTATGTGTTAAGCCTTCTATGCCTTCCTTTTGCCTGCAGGATAAAAGCCAGAATTCTTTGAGTGGCATTAGGGGTCTTCATACCCTAACTCCAACTTCTATTCACAATAACAAACTTGGTTGTACTTTTCTGTAGGTGATGGACAGCCTTATAAATTCAAAAGCAAGGGAGTGACATGGTAAAACCTGGGTGTTAGGTGGAGCACTCTGATGGACAGAGTAAAAAGATAAATTGGCAGAGGCAAAGTAGAGACAGGCAGAGCTGTTGAGGAAGAGCTAGTAATACAGCTGTGGGGAAAGTGGAAGTTCTTAGGGCAGGATCCTCATCTGACCCTAAACTCCTTGATGATGGTAATTGGCCTTCTGCTAGGCTACTGCTTCCACACCCCTGGGCAATGAGCTATTATTAACTGAGTCACTATATAAAGAGCTCTGCCCAGTGCTCTGGGCGGAGGCAGAGGCAGAGGCAGACGTGGATTACAGACCTGCAGACTGCTGGATGTAGACATGATTCTAGTGCTCGACCTACTGCTGTGAGAATAAAACCAGGTAAAACCCCTGCACCCCAAGAACGTTCTGTTGTCATTTCTCCATCTCATAGAGTCCATAGTGAACTTGCCCGGGACTGAAACCCTCAGGCAAAACAGGGTGAATGAGTCGAATGGGAGAGGACAGGACTGGACAAACAGATCTGAGAGTTGTCACTGTGTTGCAGTTGACATGAAGTCTGGAGCCTCACTTAAGAGGTCAGTATAGCATGAAAAGGGAGGGCTGAACACTGGGAGATAGTGGACTTGTGTGATTTCTAGATCAGAATGCCTTTTAATGAAACTTTTCAAGTCATCAAAGGAGAGAGAATGTAATAAGGTGAAATCTTGAGGCAGAGGCAGGTCAAGACAAAAATTTGTTTGGGTAAGGCTGACTAAAACATGTTTAGGCAGAGACTTTATATACATTGTTTCAACTTTACACATCAATCCTGTGAAGTAGTTGTTTCCCCTTGATGGAACTGAGGCTCTGAGAGAGTACGGTCACATGCAGGCGGGACCAGGATTTCACCACAGCATCTGATTTGAAGCCCTGGCTCCTTTCACAAAGCAAAGCTGTCTAGTATGCTTTGCTCAGCTCTTGGGCCCTGGGGTAGATTGTTTCAGTAATGGCTGGGAAAACTCACCTGCCTGTGTCTGCACGCTCCTCAAATTCCCTCTGACACTGACTCCGGGCTGTGCCTTGTGAACTGCTTTGGCCAATGGGATATTAGTAAACGTGGTGGGAGCAGAGGCTTGAAAGGCACTGTCTTGCCAATGGGTTTCAGCCCCAGGCAAGTTCACTATAGACTCAGTGTGACCAAAGAAAATGACTGCAAAATGTTCTTGGGGTGAAAGGGTTATACCCAACTTTATTTCCAGGTGGCAAGTCAGTCACTAAAATCCCGTTCACTCAGAGGGAGTCTGCATGCAGCAAGCTGGTCTCTGCCTCTGGGCCCCTCTGTCCACACAGCTGTCCTGCACAGCTGTCTTCCTGGCCTCTCTGGGAAGGGGTTATACCGAACTTTATTTCCAGGTGGCAGGTCAGTCACTAAAATCCCGTTCACTCAGAGGGAGTCTGCATGCAGCAAACTGGTCTCTGCCTCTGGGTCTCTGTCCTCGGCGCTGCCACCACTCCAGCCTCTGCTCTGCTCTCCTGCAGCCTTGCAGCCCTGCCACCATGTCGTGCCCAGAGCACTGGGCAGAGCTCTTTTTATAGAGTCAACAGCCATGTATTGCCCACAGGTGTGCAGTGAGCTAGTCAACCATGGCCAGGTGAGAATCCTGGCCACAGAAACTCTCATTTTGTCTATCCACAGGCACTAACCCAGTGGGGCTTGCCCCTCACTCTTGCTGTGCTTGGAACCCATTCACTTGTGAAGAACTTTATCAGATGGAGATACAGGCCCAGCACCATTGGACAGTCGTGTCACTGAGGCCAACCTAGACCACCCAGTCTGAGCCTGTTGCCTAATGACAGCAGTGGTCCAAGTGACTCCAGATGAGACCAACATAACTGCCTCGCTGAGCCAAAACTGTGACCCACAGAAATGTGAGCAAGTAAATAATTGTTGTTTTCAGCTACAGTTTTTGGAGTGTTTTGTTACACAGCAAAAGATAGCCGATACAGGACCATTTCTGTGAGGTGGTTGGAGCAGCAGGCATATGCCCCAAAAAGACTTGTGGAATTTTGTTTTTTAGATACTCTTCCAGTAGAAGATCATTTTTTCCTGTGATCTTGAAAATAGCCAATCCCACATTCTCAAGCATTCTTCACAATTCTTCTGGATTCCTGCTCAGCCTCCTAAGCTTTTCTAAATCCAGATGAACATGGGGAACTCAATCATGATTTTTCTCTGTCTGCTTTTCCTTCCAAAGAAAAGACCCAATCAGTTAAAAAGTACTGTAGATTCTGGTTATAACTGCTTTATTAAAATAGGAAAAGTGAAAATAGATACTGCTTGTGGGCAAACTTGAACTTCTAATAAATCCTTATAATACAAAATACCAAAACTTAATTAAATATAACAAACAGCTTTTCAGGTGGACACTTGGAATTAAAACAAGTTAAAGAAATAAGGTAAAATAAGATAAAGGAAAATAAGGAAAAAGAATATCGCATAGGCAAAAAATTAAGAAGAAAATAGAAAGTAGGAGAAGCTGGGGCCACTGGCTGGAAACAACCCTTTAGGTCTCTGTAGGGTGGAGAGTAACAGCTGAGGAGTTTGCAAAGAGGTGGGTCACTGAAAATGCCACCTGCTTGGTCAAAGGAAATACTAGAAGAAAGAAATCTTTCCATCTCCAAAGGAGAGAACAGGAAACTTAATTTTGACCTAGGCTCTAGGTGGGAAAGTCTCCCTTAAGCATTCCTGTCAGCAGATAAATAACCGAGGTCTGAGATAGATTTGAGGTTCAAATTTATACCTCCAATCTTGTTCAGGAAACTCTTGAGTTGAGAAGTCAGCTAAAAGTGGTACTGGATTGTGTAGTATTCTAAAACTGTAATGATACATGGAATTATGACTGTGAATGCATCATGAAAATATAGTTTTCTTATCCCAGAGACTGGAAATACAGAATTAAAATTTAATTTTTCTTTGGTTTTCTTTCAAATTCTGTGAGATCCTGATCAAAGATCAACCCCTCTGTGTGCTTTCACTTCTTCGAAGGTAAAGGAAGGGTCATTTTAAGTTCTAGCCTTCTATGTTCCTGATTCTCTGAAATTATTCCTTCATGAATATATGCTATTTGTACTGCAAGGTCTAGTGAATAGAAAATTAAGATCATATCTTGGTCACTGTTTCTGATTAGCAAAGCCATTAGTGCTGGCTCATTTTCACTACCCCGAGGCTCCGCCAACCTGAAATAGTTGGTGAGAAGGGCCCTTTTCTTTCTTGTCTGATGTCTGTCAGGGTCTGGGCTGCATAGATCTTGCTACAGTGTTCTTACAGAAGGCTGTCCTAGGCTTTAGGGACCAGGGCACCTCAGCTGACTGGGAAAACCACATCTTCAGGTGCTTATCAGCAAGTGAACTCCATGACGATACCAGCTGGACATAGATTCAGGCAGGCAGGATGCCCTCTCTGGGTCTGGAAGTCAGAGGGCAGGGATAATATCACAGGAAAGATATTTTTTTCAGTTCTAATCTGCTTTATTTTAGAATGATTAGGTAAAATGTTTACATTCAAATATAAAAAATAATATGTCAATGGACATTATATATTGACATAGTTGGGTATTTCCACATTTGTTATACTTATATGTATTTTAGAAGTGAAGATGACTATGACTTTAATAATTAAGATTTTCTTTTGTCCTAAGAAAAGTAGGGTGCTTAGAGTCACACATCAAGAAAGCTGCAATTAAATAGCTTAATAGACACAATTTTGAGTGGAGTAAATATCTCCTTTCTGTTCTAATTTAGTTTTATAAGGCCACTTAAATGACTTCTAAAAAACATATATCCATGGATTAATGTTTCTACTCTCTGATGACTTCCTATTGTTCTTAAAAGCAAAACTCCATAATAACTTACAGAACTTTTCATAATCTTGCTGCTCTTATTTCTCCAACAGCATTTCAGGCCACTTTCCAATCCCTAGCCCTGCTCTGGCCCACTGGCCTTCTCCAGCTCCTTTATACACCATCCTTTACCTACTCTGGTCAGTTCTGCATGTACTATTTCCTTAGTGTATAGTACTTTCATGGAAAGGACTTTCCTTCTTAATGAAGAGCTGGCCAGGTACCATGAGGCCCTCTAACCTGTGTATAGCACTGTGGGAAGCATCTAGTATCTCTGATTTTGGATGGAAATTCCTGCCTCCCAGATCTGAATAGGGCTCCACCCTTGTCTCCAGGGCAAAAGTGATGCATGACTAAGATGTCAACACGTAATGCTGCCCTGGACTCAATGATTGGTAGCAGGGTTGAATATATAATCCAGACCGAAACCAGTGAGTGCATTCTGGCTTCCCTGGTCACCGCTTTGGTTCAAGAAAAGGTATGTGACCCAATCAGAGGTTACTCTCATGATGTATAACATGTTATAATGAGACCTCTGAGAGTGCTAGGGCAGAGACAGGTGTTCTACTTCTACTGAATTGTAAGAGTATAGAAAGAATTGCTAAGGCTACTTTGCACCAGTGGGGAGTAACCTGTCTGAGATCTGTGCCATCAGCTGACTCAGGAGGAAGAAACCAAGTTCTAACACTATCCTTTGAACCCCTATCCAGCCACACATGGACTTCTAGCTAATAAACCAATAAATCTCCTTTTTGTTAGTTTGGGTTTTCCAGTCTCTTGCAACCTAGACAGTTCTGAATGGTGGAGGAAGCGCCATCTTTCTGCATCCCTATTACCCAATTCCTGCCACTGACCTCAGCCTGCCTTCATCCCTGGCCCCTTGGTTTCTTGATTGCTGGAAGTGGTCTAGGGTAGTTTTATGAATTTATTTGCTGCAGAGAAGTTTCTGTACCTGTTGAATGGTCAGAGAAGTGAAGATGACTTGGAAAAGGTATCGCTCCAACTTACCACTCTTGGTCAATGTCTCTTTGAATCATGGAACCTAAACCCTAATTACATGATAATGCCAGATGAGTGACTAGTGGCAGAGTGTAAGCCAGAGCCCTAGAAACCAGCAAGATAACTATTGTAGAAATGCAAGAAAGCTGGACATCATTATTGAAGGTGGACTACAATCCAAATGTGATTTCATTTACTCTCCCTGATTGCTTTGCTTTTATCCACACTTTACAAATGACGCTCTGAAGGGGTAACTACTTTGCCCAAAGTAACAGAGACTGTATTTACTGTCTTCTTAAATAGAGTCTTATGTTCCTGGTTTTCTCACAATGCCACCATTTATAAGTGAGGTAAAGGGGAACTAGATTAGGCCAATGGTGATGAGGGATAAAGGCTGTCAAAGCTGTTTGAAAGAAATGAAAGCATCTTCCCAAATTTTGAACTCAATCTCAATATATTTTAGCCTTGGAATAGGAGGTGTCTGTATTTCCATCTTTCCACCCTTTACAACACTCTGGGGGTAATGATCTAACTTTCCAAGTCCTTTTCCTTGTATGTCAATTGTCTACCTTTCAGCATCACCAGGATTGGAGATAATGTTTATAAAGCTCAAATGCTGTAGCCATCAAAAGTAGGTATTTGCTACATGGAATTATTTTAATGTTCTATAACCTAGAAAGTTATTAACATTTAAATAAGATCCCTTTTGAGTATATTTCAGATATTTCTCTATATTACTCTGATCTGCCTCAGATCATCAGCCCTGTCTTCGTGGAGCTACTTATCTTCAAGGAATCAGAGAAAGTACCTTCAAAATGTTGACATAGGAAAGGTCAGAGATACCATGTGAGGAATTTCAAAGATAATCCTTTCCTTCCCTTTGCTCTGTCAGACTGTTTTCAGCTGGTTCAGAGTAATTTATGTCTGTGGTTCAGTTTAAGTATGTAGCATCATTTAGATACTGCAAATATAATACCAATTTTACTGTCACCTAATTGTAGAATGACAAGAGATAAATCTAGAAGGTACATATAGGAAGAAATGGCCAAGTGTGCCTCACTTGTACAAGAACAGTGCACAGAGGAATACTATGCTCAATGTGAGGAATAGCTGAAGTTGTAATTCATGCAGATTCATATATAAATAATACTGAAGGTTCCTAGGATATCTGCAACTTAATCAGTTGCCTATTAACATATTGTAGGACAAATGTAGATCTATAATTATTGTACAACACTAAAAGCACCTTTATTTTCATTTAAAATCCTGGTTGAATGATCTATGGTGTATCTTTGGAGACTTTGTTAACTTTTGAATTAAGATTGATTCAAGTAGATAAATAATAGTGCAATATTATAAACTGTTGATGGGGCTTGAAAAAAACCCACAAAGTAACCCCAGCTGAAAATCAAGGGACCATGATTAAATTAAAATTAAACGAAGAAGCAGAAGATCACAATGAAACAAGAAGCCTATACTTTAAAATGTTTATTTTAAAATACCTTCAAACCTGAAACACAGAAAATCATGACTGTCAAACCAATGTTTATTGAGTACTATAGTAGGTGTGTTGAACTTCGAATAATTGACTTGCACATTTTAAAAATCATCTGCCTTTTATGACAGAAGTCAGGCAGCTCCTGGCATACATAATTTGACAGGAATGTCTGCCTTTTCCCTGTCAGCATAGTGTGAGGCAATGCAATTAAAATCTAACTGATTGTTTTTTTTTTTTGACTGGTGAGATTCTCTCTTTTTTCTCTAATGTAGATTACATATTCACAGTTTAGTTTTTTTTATTTTTTATTTTTTATTTTTTTTGTGAGGGCATCTCTCATACTTATTGATCAAATGTTTGTTAACAACAATAAAATTCTGTATAGGGGAGTCAATGCTCAATGCACAATCATTAATCCACCCCAAGCCTAATTTTCATCACTCTCCAATCTTCTGAGGCATAACAAACAAGTTCTTACATGGAGAACAAATTCTTACATAGTGAATAAGTTCTTACATGGTGAACAGTACAAGGGCAGCCATCACAGAAACCTTCGGTTTTGCTCATGCATTATGAACTATAAACAGTCAGTTCAAATATGAATACTCATTTGGTTTTTATACTTGATTTATATGTGGATACCACATTTCTCTCTTTATTATTATTATTTTTAATAAAATGCTGAAGTGGTAGGTAGATACAAGATAAAGGTAGAAAACATAGTTTAGTGTTGTAAGAGAGCAAATGTAGATGATCAGGTGTGTGCCTGTAGACTATGTGTTAATCCAAGCTAGACAAGGGCAATAAAACATCCACGTATGCAGAAGATTTCTCTCAGAACAGGGGGGGTGAGGTTCTAAGCCTCACCTCTGTTGATCCCCAATTTCTCACCTGATGACCCCCTGTGACTGTGCCTGTCTTAGGTTGTTCCTCCCTTGAGGAATCTTACCCGTCTCCGGCTAACCAGTCATCTTCTGGGGCCATACAGGGAAATGTAAAGTTGGTAAGTGAGAGAGAAGCCTTATTGTTTGAAATGGTTAGCTTTTTATTTCTTTGCATATTTATGCCCTGTAGCTTCTATGCCCAGCCTTTGTCTTGAGGTATCTTTACCACTTGGAAGAATTATGATACTCAGTAAATTTGATATGAGGCACGAATTCTATTTAAAGGTTGTAATTAGGAAGGAAGAAGAAAAGCTATAGAAGTAACAGGCGGAAGAAAACATGGGAAGATTGATTATTTCTTTGACATATCTTCTTGTAGAGTAACTTCAGCATGTATAGGTTTTAAGCTACTACTTAAATTGCGCACACACATTAACATAATAGGAGTATAGTTACATAACAAAGCATACCTGTAATTACCAGCCATCTCCAGTGAAACCAAGAAAACCAGTTAGGCACCTTAGGCATTTGTGAAAACTTATCTATGATATGGTGGATATTGTCCAACTGAAATTGAACAGTCTGAGAGAAATCAGACAAATTAAAACAACCCATTCCTGGGGAATGTTCACATCCCTTATGTTCTTTTAACAGTAAATAGTCTGTAGTTGTAAGATTTTGGAGCGCTACAATTTGCACTTCTCCTAATTCTTGATTGAGTTCCAACAGTATAGATTCAGTCAAATTTGTTGTTTTATACTGCATGCACAGGCCAGCTTAGATATCTCCTTCCTCATTCCCATGGCAAGTCCAGGAACTGGTGGGATGAGTGCATCTACAGCTGTCGCAGTGCGTGGATCTTTGTTGGGGTTTTTTGATGATCATCTTCTGGCATGAGTCTTCCAGAGAGTGCTGATGTTGGAAGTTCTTTTTCATATCGTATCTTAGTTCATTTTCGGGGTAGCCCAATTAGGCTTTGATCCTCTGTATAAACACAAACAGACCCTTTGCCTGCACTTTTATATACTCTTTATACCCTTGTGTAGAACTCATTGGAGGTTACCACACAGGAACTGCCTTTTTTTTTTTTTTTTTGGTATCACTGATCTACACTTACATGATGAATATTATGTTTACTAGGCTCTCCCCTATACCAGGTCTCCCCTATAAACCCCTTTACAGTCACTATCCATCAGCATAGCAAAATGTTGTAGAATTACTACTTGCCTTCTCTGTGTTGTACAGCCCTCCCTTTTCTCCTACCCCCCCATGCATGCTAATCTTAATACCCCCCTACTTCTCCCCCCGCTTATCCCTCCCTACCCACCCATCCTCCCCAGTCCCTTTCCCTTTGGTACCTGTTAGACGATTCTTGAGTTCTGTGATTCTGGTGCTGTTTTGTTCCTTCAGTTTTTCCTTTGTTCTTATATTCCACAGATAAATGAAATCATTTGGTATTTCTCTTTCTCCGCTTGGCTTGTTTCATAATACCCTCCAGCTCCATCCATGTTGCTGCAAATGGTTGGATTTGCCCTCTTCTTATGGCTGAGTAGTATTCCACTGTGTATATGTACCACATCTTCTTTATCCATTCATCTATCGATGGACATTTAGGTTGCTTCCAATTCTTGGCTATTGTAAATAGTGCTGCGATAAATATAGGGGTGCACTGATCTTTCTCATACTTGATTGCTGCATTCTTAGGGTAAATTCCTAGGAGTGCAATTCCTGGGTCAAATGGTAGGTCTGTTTTGAGCATTTTGATGTACCTCCATACTGCTTTCCACAATGGTTGAACTAACTTACATTCCCACCAGCAGTGTAGGAGGGTTCACCTTTCTCCACAGCCCCGCCAACATTTGTTGTTGTTTGTCTTTTGGATAGCAGCCATCCTTACTGGTGTGAGGTGACACCTCATTGTAGTTTTAATTTGCATTTCTCTGATAATTAGCAATGTGGAGCATCTTTTCATGTGTCTGTTGGCCATCTGTATTTCTTTTTTGGAGAACTGTCTGTTCAGTTCCTCTGCCCATTTTTTAATTGGATTATTTGTTTTTTGTTTGTTGAGGCGTGTGAGCTCTTTATATATTCTGGACGTCAAGCCTTTATCGGCTGTGTCATTTTCAAATATATTCTCCCATACTGTTGGGTTCCTTTTTGTTCTATTGATGGTGTCTTTTGCTGTACAGAAGCTTTTCAGCTTAATATAGTCCCACTTATTCATTTTTGCTGTTGTTTTCCTTGCCCGGGGAGATATGTTCAAGAAGAGGTCACTCATGTTTATGTCTAAGAGGTTTTTGCCTATGTTTTCTTCCAAGAGTTTAATGGTTTCTTGACTTACATTCAGGTCTTTGATCCATTTTGAGTTTACTTTTGTATATGGGGTTAGACAATGGTCCAGTTTCATTCTCCTACATGTAGCTGTCCAGTTTTGCCAGCACCATCTGTTGAAGAGACTGTCATTTCGCCATTGCATGTCCATGGCTCCTTTATCAAATATTAATTGACCATATATGTCTGGGTTAATGTCTGGATTCTCTAGTCTGTTCCATTGGTCTGTGGCTCTGCTCTTGTGCCAGTACCAAATTGTCTTGATTACTATGGCTTTATAGTAGAGCTTGAAGTTGGGGAGTGAGATCCCCCCTACTTTATTCTTCTTTCTCAGGATTGCTTTGGTTATTTGGGGTCTTTGGTGCTTCCATATGAATTTTTGAATTATTTGTTCCAGTTCATTGAAGAATGTTGCTGGTAGTTTCATAGGGATTGCATCAAATCTGTATATTGCTTTGGGCAGGATGGCCATTTTGACAATATTAATTTTTCCTAGCCACGAGCATGGGATGAGTTTCCATCTGTTAGTGTCCCCTTTAATTTCTCTTAAGAGTGACTTGTAGTTTTCAGAGTATAAGTCTTTCACTTCCTTGGTTAAGTTTATTCCTAGGTATTTTATTTTTTTTGATGCAATTGTGAATGGAGTTGTTTTCCTGATTTCTCTTTCTGTTGGTTCATTGTTAGTGTATAGGAAAGCCACAGATTTCTGTGTGTTGATTTTGTATCCTGCAACTTTGCTGTATTCCGATATCAGTTCTAGTAGTTTTTGGGTGGAGTCTTTAGGGTTTTTTATGTACAGTATCATGTCATCTGCAAATAGTGACAGTTTAACTTCTTCTTTACCAATCTGGATTCCTTGTATTGTTTTGTTTTGTCTGATTGCTGTGGCTAGGACCTCCAGTACTATGTTGAATAACAGTGGGGAGAGTGGGCATCCCTGTCTAGTTCCCGATCTCAGAGGAAATGCTTTCAGCTTCTCGCTGTTCAATATAATGTTGGCTGTGGGTTTATCATAGATGGCTTTTATTATGTTGAGGTACTTGCCCTCTATTCCCATTTTGCTGAGAGTTTTTATCATGAATGGATGTTGAACTTTGTCAAATGCTTTTTCAGCATCTATGGAGATGATCATGTGGTTTTTGTCTTTCTTTTTGTTTATGTGGTGGATGATGTTGATGGACTTTCGAATGTTGTACCATCCTTGCATCCCTGGGATGAATCCCACTTGGTCATGGTGTATGATCCTTTTGATGTACTTTTGAATTCGGTTTGCTAATATTTTGTTGAGTATTTTTGCATCTACGTTCATCAGGGATATTGGTCTGTAGTTTTCTTTTTTGGTGGGGTCTTTGCCTGGTTTTGGTATTAGGGTGATGATAGCTTCATAGAATGAGTTTGGGAGTATCCCCTCCTCCTATATTTTCTGGAAAACTTTAAGGACAATGGGTATTATGTCTTCCCTGTATGTCTGATAAAATTCTGAGGTAAATCCATCTGGCCCAGGGGTTTTGTTCTTTGGTAGTCTTTTGATTACCGCTTCAATTTGGTTGCTGGTAATTGGTCTGTTTAGATTTTCTGTTTCTTTCTGGGTCAGTCTTGGAAGGTTGTATTTTTCTAGTCCGTTTCTCCTAGGTTTCCCAGCTTGTTAGTATATAGGTTTTCATAGTATTCTCTAATAATTCTTTGTATTTCTGTGGGTTCAGTCGTAATTTTTCCTTTCTCGTTTCTGATACTGTTGATTTGTGTTGACTGTCTTTTCCTCTTAACAAGTCTGCTAGAGCCTTTTCTATTTTGTTTATTTTCTCGAAGAACCAGCTCTTGGTTTCATTGATTTTTGCTATTGTTTTATTCTTCTCAATTTTATTTATTTCTTTTCTGATCTTTATTATGTCCCTCCTTCTGCTGACCTTAGGCCTCATCTGTTCTTCTTTTTCCAATTTCGATAATTGTGACTTAGGCCATTCATTTGGGATTGCTCTTCCTTTTTTAAATATGCCTGGATTGCTATATACTTTCCTCTTAAGACTGCTTTTGCTGTGTCCCACAGAAGTTGGGGCTTAGTGTTGTTGTTGTCATTTGTTTCCATATATTGCTGGATCTCCATTTTGATTTGGTCATTGATCCATTGATTATTTAGGAGCGTGTTGTTAAGCCTCCATGTGTTCGTGAGCCTCTTTGCTTTCTTTGTACAGTTTATTTCTAGTTTTATGCCTTTGTGGTCTGAAAAGTTGGTTGGTAGGATTTCAATCTTTCGGAATTTTCTGAGGCTCTTTTTGTGGCGTAGTAGGTGGTCTATTCTGGAGAATGTTCCATGTGCACTTGAGAAGAATGTATATCCTGTTGCTTTTGGATGTAGAGTTCTATAGATGTCTATTAGGTCCATCTGCTCTACTGTGTTGTTCAGTGCTTCCGTGTCCTTACTTATTTTCTGCCCAGTGGATCTATCCTTTGGGGTGAGTGATGTGTTGAAGTCTCCTAGAATGAATGCATTGCAGTCTATTTCCCCCTTTAGTTCTGTTAGTATTTGTTTCACATATGCTGGTGCACCTGTGTTGGGTGCATATATATTTAGAATGGTTATGTCCTCTTGTTTGACTGAGCCCTTTATCATTATGTAGTGTCTTTCTTTATGTCTTGTTACTTTCTTTGTTTTGAGGTCTATTTTGTTTGATATTAGTACTGCAACCCTGGCTTTCTTCTCTCTGTTATTTGCTTGAAATATGTTGTTTTCCATCCCTTGACTTTTAGTCTGTACATGTCTTTGGGTTTGAGGTGAGTTTCTTGTAAGCAGCATATAGATGGGTCTTGCTTTTTTATCCATTCTGTTACTCTGTGTCTTTTGATTGGTGCATTCAACCCATTAACATTTAGGGTGACTATTGAAAGATATGTACTTATTGCCATTGCAGGCTTTAAATTTGTGGTTACCAAAGGTTCAAAGGTAGCCTCTTTAGTATCTTACTGCCTAACTTAGCTCGCTTATTGAGCTGTTATATACACTCTCTGGAGATTCGTTTCTTCTCTCCCTTCTTATTCCTCCTCCTCGATTCTTCATATGTTAGGTGTTTTGTGCTGTGCTCTTTCTAGGAGTGCTCCCATCTAGAGCAATCCCTGTAAGATGTTCTGTAGAGGTGGTTTGTGGAAAGCAAATTCCCTCAGCTTTTGTTTGTCTGGGAATTGTTTAATCCCACCGTCATATTTGAATGATAGTCGTGCTGGATACAGTATCCTTGGTTCAAGGCCCTTCTGTTTCATTGTATTAAATATATCATGCCATTCTCTTCTGGCCTGTAGGGTTTCTGTTGAGAAATCTGATGTTAGCCTGATGGGTTTCCCTTTATAGGTGACCTTTTTCTCTCTAGCTGCCTTTAACACTCTTTCCTTGTCCTTGATCTTTGCCATTTTAATTATTATGTGTCTTGGTGTTGTCCTCCTTGGATCCTTTCTGTTGGGGGTTCTGTGTATTTCCGTGGTCTGTTCGATTATTTCCTCCCCCAGTTTGGGGAAGTTTTCAGCAATTATTTCTTCTGAGATACTTTCCATCTCTTTTCCTCTCTCGTCTTCTTCTGGAACCCCTATAATACGGATATTGTTCCTTTTGGATTGGTCACACAGTTCTCTTAACATTGTTTCATTCCTGGAGATACTTATATCTCTCTCTATGTCAGCTTCTATGCGTTCCTGTTCTCTGGTTTCAATTCCATCAATGGCCTCTTGCATCCTATCCATTCTGCTTATAAACCCTTCCAGAGTTTGTTTCATTTCTGTAATCTCCTTTCTGGCATCTGTGATCTCCCTCCGGACTTCATCCCATTTCTCTTGCGTATTTCTCTGCATCTCTGTCAGCATGTTTATGATTCTAATTTTGAATTCTTTGTCAGGAAGTCTGGTTAGGTCTGTCTCCTTCTCTGGTGTTGTCTCTGTGATCTTTGTCTGCCTGTAGCTTTGCCTTTTCATGGTGATAGGAATAGTCTGCAGAACTGGGACGAGTGACGGCTGGAAGGACTTCCCTTCTTGTTGGTTTGTGGAACTCCTCTTCTGGGAGAACAGCGACCTCTAGTGGCTTGTGCTGGGCAGCTGCGCGCAGACAGGGTTTCTGCTTCCTGCCCGGCTGCTATGGAGTTTATCTCCGCTGTTGCTGTGGGTGTGGCCTGATTCGGGCCTCTGCTCCAATGTGGTGGAGTCGCGTTGGAGGGGGAGTAGCCTGGAGGCTATTTATCTCCGTAAGGGGCCTCCCTGCTCCCTGCAGCCCAGGGGTTAGGGTGCCCAGAGATCCCCGGATTCCCTACCTCTGGATTATGTGTCCTGCCTTGCCCCTTTAAGACTTCCAAAAAGCACCCACCAAAACAAAACAACAGCCACAAAAAAAAAAGAAAAAAATTTAAATTAAAAAAAAAATTTAAATTAAAAAAAAATTTTTTTTTTAAATTAAAAAAAAAAAAGTGGCCACTCGTTTTTCTTTATTCTCCAGCGCCAGCCTCAGGCATCTGCTCACCGGTCTTGCTGCCCTGTTTCCCTAGTATTGGTGGCCCTATCCCTTTAAGACTTCCAAAAAGCTCTCGCCAGAACAAAACAGCCAAAAAAAAAAAATGGTCGTGCGCTTTTCTGGTGTCCTCTGGCACCAGGCCACTGGTGCCTGCTCACTGTTCTTGCTGCCCTGTTTCCCTAGTATTGGGGGCCCTATCCCTTTAAGACTTCCAAAAAGCGCTCACCAAAACAAAACAGGAAAAAAAAATGGTCGCGCGCTTTTCTTATGTCCTCCGGCACCCACCCTCCAGTGCCCGCTCACTGTTCTTGCTGCTGTGTTTCCCTAGCATCCATGGCCCCCTGGGCACGTACTGTGTCTGCACTCTGGCCCAGATGGCTGGGGCTGGGTGTTCGGCAGTCCTGTGCTCCGTCTCCCTCCCGCTCTGCCTGTTCTTCTCCCGCCGGGAGCTGGGGGGATGGGTGCTCGGCTCCCGCTGGGCCGGGGCTTGTATCTTTCCCCCTTTGCGAGGCACTGGGTTGTCTCAGGTGCGGATGTGGTCTGGATATTGTCCTGTGTCCTCTGGTCTTTATTCTAGGAAGGGTTGTCTTTGTTATATTTTCATAGATACATGTGGTTTTGGGAGGAGATTTCTGCTGCTCTACTCACGCCGCCATCTTCCGCCCCTCTCCCCCACAGTTTAGTTTTATTAAAGAAATATGTACGTGAAGTAATTCTATACTACCAGTGTCAGTGGAGCTACCCTTTGAGTATTGGACCCTGATTTCAGAAGTGCACTAGCACCTAATATTCTGCCTTCCATTTCCTATTGCTCTCTGGACTACTTTCATTTTTCCTGCCCCTTAAGGTGGCAACCAGGCTGTCCCAGACCACTGGCGACCCCTCCTGGCAGCATTGTGGCTTTATGGGCTTGCTTCCTGCCTCTTTCTGTTTCCTCTCCAAGGCCAGCTCTGTGTTCTCTGTGGTTCATTGCTGACAGCGTAGCCCAGGCAATAGCTCTCCTTTGTATTGACGTATTTTCTGTAATCATGAACCGTACCTCCTGCATCCCAGCTACATACATATATACATATTTCCTTTTTTTTCATTGTTTTCCAATTACTGTACAATAATAGTAAGACTTTGCTTTCTTCTTTTATCCTGCCCCTTCTTTTCATGGTTAGTTCAAAATTATCCCAAAGAGAAACTTCTGTGTGAGAAAAGGAAAAACAGACACAGAAGTAAAATTTTACAGAAATATGAGTATTTAAGCTTTCAAAATTAACCCACATTTACTTTCAGAATCTTTCCAAATCCATCTTTTTATCTTCCTCTTATAAAATTTGTTTTCCTCTAGGTCAGAATTCTCAGCGTGTGTGTCCATTTATATATTATTGTGAGTAGTAGTAAGCATTTTTTTCATATAGTTTACAGTCATTTCAATTCCTCTTCTGGGGACTATTGGTTCTTATCCTTTACTCATTTTTATGCTAATGGTCTTTTTTTTCACTGGTTTCTAGGAGTATTGACTACATTAGCTCTTTATTACAAATATTTTGGTAAGATACTTTTCCCATTTGTCCTTTGTCTTTTGTTTTTGTGATTTTTTTTTCTATCCAGAAGTTTCCTTTTATTTTATGGAGTAAATTTTTGTCACTCTTTCCTTTATGGCTCCTGGAGTTTTGAGTCTTAGGAAGTCATCCTTATGCCAAGATAATAAATTCTTCTGTGTTTCTTCCAGTACCTTTATGATTTCATTTTTTACATTTAAATCTTTGGTTGGGAGTTTATCATAACATACAATTTATAAATAAAAGTTAATTTCTCTTCAGATGACTCCCAGTTAATTATTGAATAATTCTTTTCCTCCACTGAAATGCCACCTTTATCAATACTAATAATTTCTATGTATACTTGGGTCTATTTCTGGAATCACTCTTCAGTTCCATCAGTTAGTCTGTTTATACATGTATCATATATAATTTTAATTATTGAAGCTTTCTTACATATTTTAATAACGTTATCACACCTTCCACTTTTTTTGTTCAGAATTTCTTTGGCTAATCAGAATCTTCCTGGCTAATTGAATTTTAGAATCAACTGGCCTAGTTTTTAAAAAATGGCATATTTACTGAGATGACATTAAATTTGTAAATGATACTAGAGAGGATTAACATCTTAATTTTGTTAAACAGTTCTATCCAAAAACGTATTATGTCTTTCAGTTCATTCAAGTTCTCTTTGCATCTTTCCTAGTGTTGTTTTCTTCATGTAGATCTTACATTTTTCTATTTGTTTATTGCTTAATATTTATATTTTTGTTGTGATTATATTTTCTTTATCTTGTAATTGGCTGTTGTATTTGGTAAAAGCCATTGATGATTATATATTATTTTGTATTCCACTGTCTTAAAGAATTTTCATTTGCAGAATTTTTAAATCTAAAACTCAATTCTCAAATTTTCCCCCAAAATACCATAAAAATCTAAAAATAATGTTTAACTTCTCCTTTCCAAATTATTATTTTCTCCTATATAATTGCATTGACCTCCAATACAACATTAATTGTACAACTGCCCTTTGAATATAATATGAAATAATGGTGCTAATGGTGGGCATCCCTGTTTTTGTTTCTGAATATAAAGAGAATGACTTTAGTGCTGTAGTCTCAATCTTGACTGCACATTAGAATCACTTAGGTACTTAAAAAATTCCAAAGTCCAGACCTCACCCCAGAATAATTATTCAAAATCTCTAGGAGGCAGGACATAGGCATCAGTATTGTTTAAAGCTTTCCAAATGATTCCATGTGCAGCAAGATTGCTATCAGTGCTTTAGTATTTTTCCCCTTTAAGCATGTGCTTGCTTTTAGGGTGAATTACATTATGTCATGTAAGAAGTTATGCATGTATCTTAATTTTGATATTTTTAATTAAAAACAGTTCCTAATTTTTGTTGAATATGAATTTTCTCCATAGAACTATTAATATGATGAATTATATTTCTGTTACTACTATGTTACCATAATGAATTTATTAGTGAACTTCTTAATATTGAACTATCCTTAAATAAATAAAATAAGATAAATTTTCTTAAAGGCAATAAAGAAAATTAAATGAAGTAAAACTTAAAATGATTTAAGCATTTCTTAAATAAAAGTCATTGGCTATCAAAGTATTATTCTTTTATGTCTTATTAAGGTTGTACTGAGGACTTTTTCCACTGATACTTATTGAGATTGACATGCCATTTATTCTGTGTGTGGGATATTAGTGATAATTTGGCATGAATAGTATATTTACATTATAAAAAGAACTTTTCTATAATTTTAAAACAGCTTAAATGTGGTGTTGACATGGATCTCTTTTTCAAAATTTGGCTGAATTTCTCTGGAAGCTGGGCCTGGTTCTTTTGTGTGTGTGTATATCTGGGTCTTGGTGATAGGGGTTGAGAAGGCAGTGTTTTGATAGCTTTTACTTTTTATTTTGTAGAGGTCAGTTAATTTAGCTTATCCTCTCTTATTGGGTACATTTTGGTAAATTAAATTTTCCTGAAAATTAGCTATTTAACCCTGCCAGATTTTAAAATTCATTTAAAAAATTTTGTGTATTCTTTAAGATTCTTTTAATTTCTTATTTTGCTATTTCCACTTTATGATTTCTTATTTCTGTAACTGTAACTTTTATCTTGATTAGGTCAGATAGCAATTTTTATGACTTTTAAAGCATTGTACTTTTAAAAATCAGCTTTTGTGTTTTTAGTACTACTTCTTTTATGTTGTGCTGTTTATACAGATCAAATTCTCTGACTCTCCTTTCGATCAGAGGTGGGGTCGGTATGCCCTTGCCTTGAATCTGGGTGAGCTTTGTGACTGTTCTGATAAACAGAACGTGGAAGAAATTGGGCTAGTTTCAATACCCAGGCCTTAAGAAACCAGTAGCTTCTTCTCTCTTCCCTTGAATTCTTGAGCTACCATGGTTGAGACCAGCATCCTGGAGATGTTATATGGAGAGGCTTTGAGACTACGTGGGGTGGAGTAGTTCAGGGGAGCCCAGCTCTCAGCGACAAGGTGCTAAGGACTGTGAGTGAGGCTTTCTTGGGCCTCCAGACCAACCAAGCCACCAGCTAAAGGCTAAGTGACCCCAGGTGAAACCATGTAGAGAGAAAAATCACCCCCCTGAGTACTGCCTGAATTACTGGCCCATAAAAATATGAGATATAATAAATGGTTGTTGTTTTAAGCCACTAAGTTTTAGGTTGTTTGTTACACAGCCGTAGGTAATGGAAATATTTCCAATTTTCTTATGGTCACAGAAACATTTTTCCTTATGAGTATTCTTTGTGTGTTACTAAGTTTTGCTTCTCTTTTCTACATTTCCTCTTCTAATATCTTTCTCTTAATGCTGTATCAATTTCCTTTTTTGTTGCTCACCACTGAAAGAGTTGGATTTTCTCAACCAGCTGTGCTCTGGGAGTAGAGGATGTGGAAGGTGAATTGCTTTCTGGGATTCACAATCCATGAAAGTCTCTTCTTTCCTCCTGCCACAGAGACAAACTGCTTCCTGAAAATATGACTTGACTGTGTGATCTGCTATATATCTCTGAAGCAAATTGGATGAGACTCACTTAGGCCTCTGTCCTACTTACCCTAGTTTCTGTACTCATTTTTTGCAAACAAAGGATATAGAAAAGATTACTCTTCAGCATGAGCCCCTCTCCTCGAGGTGGTGTACTTTTGCTGACATTTTCTGAGATCTGCTGCCCTTGGGTCTTCTTGCCTTCATTCCATGGGCTGCTATGGGCTGGGCTGTGCCCCATGCTCTCTCCATGCTTCTCTTCACTTGTTTTTATGAGACTGTGTTTTGGGCAACCCTTAGACATAGTTTGGAAGCTGAAGATTATATCTTTCTGTTTTACATGTGGAAATGGAGTTTTCAGATTTTGTTGTTACTGTTTCCTTCTAGTTTTGTGTGATTTGCAGGAGAAAAGGAAGAAATGCTAACCTATATAGGCCTACTCATATTATAAATGAAATATTTCTTTCAAATTCAGGAAAATTGCTTTAATGTACTATTTAAATTTCCTCTGAAAGACACAACTTGGTCATTCTGCCAGTAAGCAATTGTGTGTGTGTGTGTGTGTGTGTGTGTGTGTGTGTGTTTAAACCTTGCTGCAAAGGGAATTGAAAGAAGGGCAGAGGTGGAATTGAATCAGTAAGGGTGCCACTGATCATCAGGCTTTGGCCAGATGGTGAAATTTCAGACTTAACCATGAAGCTATGGCAATACTCAGTATACATAAAATGAAACAATAGTAAAAAAGCCCTCAGAGAATCTTAAGTAAGTGATCTTATATTTGGAAAGCTTCCAGCCACAATGGAAGCATTTCCAAGAATTAAAAATGTGACTTTTCTCATCAGTATAGCATTTGTCTCTCTCCTTTCACCCCTTTATAGTTACTACTTTCCCATGTTGGTCTCCCTTTTACTTCTGTGATAAGCTTTTTGGAGGCTTTCCCCCCCTCAAGATTTTCCATGCTATATAATACGTGGGTGGAGGAGAGTATTTTTTTCAACACCAGTATTTTTTTCATCTTTTTTCACAACATTTACCGTATCGGATTCTTTCTCCTTTGTCAATTTAATACTTCTCTTTCTTTTCTGTCCTTCATCTTCACCTATATTCCCTATCTTGGATTCTTTCTCCGATTTCTTCATTTATTATTCCCTCAAAATCTCACCATGCTCTTTCCAGCCATACCAGGTGTCATCCACATTTTCTTTACAAGTTTCTCTCCTTAAACTATATTTAATAGGAATTGTCTTTGTCTTGGGCTGCTATAACAAAATACCACATATTGGGTGACTTAAAGAACATAAATATATTTTTCATAGTTCTGGAATCTGGGAAGTCCAAGATCGAAGTGCTGGCCGATTTGGTTCCTAGTAAGGACCCTTGCTGGCTCGCAGATGGCCACCCTCTGGAGCCACACATAGCAAAGAGAGCTCTCGTGTCTCTTTCTCTTCGTGTAAGGAGCCAGCTCTGTAGGATCAGGACCCCACCCCCATGACCTCAGTTAGCCTTTGTCGCCACCCTACAGGCTCTGTGTCCAAATACAGTCACACTGAAGGTTGGGCCTTTAACATATGAATTTCGGTGGTGGTGCAGGCTGGGTAGGGACACAATTCAGCTCATAGCAGGACAGTATGTGTCTGTTAATATATTCTTATTTGGCAAAGAGATGCTATTTTCTTGTGTGCCTTTATACACCCTTCATACACAATGCTATGGTGCTTTCTGTGCAGGCCGTGTGAATTATTTCTTTTTAAATTGTTGTATGAAACATATAAAATGTACTATCTTATTTTTTCTATTAAGGTATCATTAATATACAATCTTATGAAGTTTTCACATGAGCAACATTGTGGTTACTGCATTCCCCCTATTATCAAGTCCCCACCACTTGCCCCATTACAGACACTGTCCATCAGTGTAGTAAGATGCTATAGTGTCACTACTTGTCTTCTCTGTGCTATACTGCCTTCCCATGCCCCCCACTACATTATGTGTGCCAATCATAATGCCCTTTAAACTCCTTCTCCCTCCCTTGCCACCCACCCTCCACACCCATCTCCCTTATGTAACCACTAGTCCATTCTTGGGTTCTGTGAGTCTGCTGCTGTTTTGTTCCTTCAGTTTTTCTTTGTTCTTATACTCCACATATGAGTGAAATCATTTGGTACTTGTCTTTCTCTGCCTGGCTTATTTCACTGGGCATAATACCCTCTAGCTCCATCCATGTTGTTGCAAATGGTAGGATTTGTTTTCTTCTTATGGCTGAATAATGTTCCACGTGTACATGTACCACATCTTCTTTATCCATTCATCTACTAATGGACACTTAGGTTGCTTCCATTTCTTGGCTATTGTAAATAGTGCTGTGATAAACATAGGGGTGCATATGTCTTTGAATCTGTGATCCTGTTTTCTTAGGGTAAATTCCTAGGAGTGGAAGTCCTGGGTCAAATGGTATTTCTGTGTTTAGTTTTTCAAGGAACCTCCATATTGCTTTCCACAATGGTTGAACTAATTTACATTCCCACCAGCAGTGTAGGAGGGTTCTCCTTTCTCTGCATCCATGCCAGCATTTGTTGTTGCTTGTCGTTTGGATGGTGGCCATCCTAAATGGTGTGAGATGATATCTCATTGCGGTTTTAATTTTCATTTCCCTAATGATTAGCGATGTGAAGCATCTTTTCATGTGCCTGTTGGCCATCTGAATTTCTTCTTTGGGGAAGTGTCTGTTCAGATCCTCTGCCGATTTTTTAATTGGATTGTTTGCTTTTTATTTGTTGAGGTGCATGAGCTCTTTGTATATTTTGGATGTCAACCCCTTATCAGATATGTCATTTATGAATATATTCTCCCATACTGTAGGATGCCTTTTTGTTCTACTGATGGTATCCTTTGCTGTACAGAACCTTTTTAGTTTGTTATAGTTCCACTTGTTCATTTTTGCCTTTGTTTCCCTTGCCCATGGAGATATGTTCATGAAGAAGTTGTTCATGTTTATGTCCAAGAGAGTTTGCCTATGTTTTCTTCTAAGAGTTTTATGGTTTCATGACTTACATTCAGGTCTTTGTTCCATTTTGAGTTGCTTTTGTGTATGGAGTTAGACAGTAATCCAGTTTCATTCTCTTACATGTAGCTGTCTAGTTTTGCCAACACCAGCTGTTGAAGAGGCTATCATTTCCCCGCTGTATATCCATGGCTCCTTTATCATCTATTAATTGACCACATATGCTTGGGTTTATATCTGGACTCTCTATTTGGTTCCACTGGTCTATAGGTCTGTTCTTGTGCCAGTACCAAATTGTCTTGATTACTGTGGCTTTGTAGTAGAGCTTGAAGTTTGGGAGCATAATCCCCCCAGCTTTATTCTTCCTTCTCAGGATTGCTTTGGCTATTCAGAGTCTTACATGGTTCCATATAAATCTTATAACTATTTGTTCCAGTTCATTGAAGAATGCTGTTGGTATTTTGATAGGGATTGCACTGAATCTGTAGATTGCTTTGGGCAGGATGGCCATTTTGATTATATTAATTCTTCCTAGCCAAGAGCATGGGATGAGTTTCTGTTTGTTAGTGTCCTCTTTAATTTCTCTTTGGAGTGTCTTTTAGTTTTCAGGGTATAGGTCTTTCACTTCCTTGATTAGGTTTATTCCTAGGTATTTTATTCCTTTTGATGCAATTGTGAATAGAATTGTTTTCCTGATTTCTCTTTCTGCTAGTTCATTGTTATCATATAGGAATGCAACAGATTTCTGTGTATTAATTTTGTATCCTGCAACTTTGCTGAATTCAGATATTAGTTCTAGTAGTTTTGGAATGGATTCTTTAGGATTTTTTATGTGCAGTATCATTTCATCTGCAAACAGTGACAATTTAACTTCTTCCTTACTAATCTGGATGCCTTTTATTTCTTTATTTCTTTGTGTTGTCTGATTGCTATGGCTCAGACCTGCAGTACTATGTTGAATAAAAGTGGGGAGAGTGGGCATCCTTGTCATGTTCCCGATCTTAGAGGAAAAACTTCCAGCTTTTCACTGTTATGTATGATGTTGGCTATGGGTTTGTCATATATGGTCTTCATTAAAATGAGGTACTTGCCCTCTATACCTATTTTTTTGAGAGTTTTTATCATGAGTGGGTGTTGAATTTTGTCAAAATGCTTTTTCAGCATCTATTGACTGGATCATGTGGTTTTTGTCCTTCTTTTGGTTGATGTGGTAGATGATGTTGATGGACTTTTAAATGTTGTACCATCCTTGCATCCCTGGGATGAATCCCACTTGATCATGATGTATGATCCTCTTGATTTATTTTTGAATTCAGTTTGCTAATATTTTGTTCAGTATTTTTGCATCTATGTTCATCAAGGATATTGGTCTGTAGTTTTCTTTTTTTTTGTGGTGTTTTGCCTGGCTTTGGTCTTAGAGTGATGCTGGATTCATAGAATGAATTTGGAAGTATTCCCTCCTCTTCTACTTTTTGGAAAACTTTAAGGAGAATGGGTATTATGTCTTCTCTGTATGTCTGATAAAATTCTGTGGTAAAGTCATCTGGCCTGGGGGTTTTGTTCTTGGGTAGTTTTTTGATTACTGATTCAATTTTGTTGCTGGTAATTGGTCTGTTTAGATTCTCTGTTTCTTCCTGGGTCAGTCTTAGAAGGTTGTATTTTTCTAGAAAGTTGTCCATTTCTTCTAGGTCATCCAGTTTGTTAGCATATAGATTTTCATAGTATTCTCTAATAATTCTTTGTATTTTTGTGGTATCTGTTGTGATTTTGCCTTTCTCATTTCTGATTCTATTTATGTGTTTAGATTCTCTTTTTTTCTTAATAAGTCTGGCTAGGGGTTTATCTATTTAGTTTATTTTCTCAAAGAACCAACTCTTGGTTTCATTAATTTTTTCTATTGTTTTATTCTTCTCAATTTTATTTATTTCTTCTCTGATCTTTATTATGTCCCTCCTTCTGCTGACTTTGGGCATCATTTATTGTTCTTTTTCCAGTTCCAATAATTGTGGATTTAGACAATTCATTTGGGATTGTTCTTCCTTCTTTAAATAGGCCTGAATTGCTATATACTTTCCTCTTAGAACTGCCTTTGTTGCATCCCACAGAAGTTGGGGCTTTGTGTTGTCATTTATCTCCATATATTGCTTGATCTCTGCTTTCATTTGGTCACTGATCTGTTGATTATTAAGTAGTACGTTGTTAAGCCTCCATGTGTTTGTGAGCCTTTTTGTTTTCTTTGTACAATTTATTTCTTTTTTTATATCTTTGTGATCTGAGAAGTTGGTTTGTACAATTTCAATCTTTTTTTAATTTACTGAGGCTCTTTTTGTGGCCTAGTATGTAGTCTTTTCTGGAAAATGTTCCATGTGCACTTGAGAAGAATGTGTATCCTGCTGCTTTTGGGTGCAGAGTTCTGTAGATGTCTGTTAGGTCCATCTGTTCTAGTGTGTTGTTCAATGCCTCCATGTCCTTACTTATTTTCTGTCTGGTTGATCTGTCCTTTGGAGTGAGTGGTGTGTTGAAGTCTCCTAGAATGAATGCATTACATTCTATTTCCTCCTTTAATTCTGTTAGTATTTGTTTCACATATGCCGGTGCTCCTGTGTTGGGTGCATAGATATTTATAATGGTTATATCCTCTTGTTGGACTGAGTCCTTTATCATTATGTAATGTCCTTCTTTGTCTCTTGTTACTTTCTTTGTTTTGAAGTCTATTTTGTCTGAGACAAGTACTGCAACACCTGCTTTTTTCTCCCTAATGTTTGCATGAAATATCTTTTTCCATCCCTTGACTTTTAGTCTGTGTATATCTTTGGGTTTGAGGTGAGTCTCTTGTAGGAAGCATGTAGATGGTTCTTTTTTAATCCATTCAGTGACTCTATGTCTTTTAATTTGTGCATTCAGACCATTTACATTTAGGGTAATTATTGATAGGTATGTACTTATTGCCATTGCAGGCTTTGGATTCGTGTTTACCAAAGGCTCAAGGGCAGCTTCTTTACTATATAACATTTAATTTAACTCACTTATTATGCTATTATAAACACAGTCTAATGATTCTTTATTTCTCTCCCTTCTTTTCCTTTCTCCACCACTCTTTATATGTTAGGTGTTCTGTCCTCTTTGTGGTTCCCTTGACTGATTTTGTGGATAGCTAATTTTATTTTGCTTTTAGTTAGTATTCAGTTGGTCTACTTTCTTTCCTGTGGTTTTATTTTCTCTGGTGACAGCTGTTTAGCATTAGGCATGCTTCCATGTAGAGCAGTCTCTTTAAAATACATTGTAGAGATAGTTTGTGAGAGGTAAATTCCCTCAACTTTTGCTTATCTGGGATTTGTTTAATCCTTCCTTCATATTTAAATGATAATCTTGCTGGGTAGAGTATTCTTGGTTCCAGGCCCTTCTGCTTCATTGCATTAAATATATCATGCCACTCCCTTCTGACCTGTAAGGTTTCTGCTAAGAAGTCTGATGATAGCTTGATGGGTTTTCCTTTGTAGGTGATCATTTTTCTCTCTCTGTCTGCTTTTAATACTCTGTCCTTGTCTTTGATCTTTGCCATTTTATTTATTACATGTCTTTGTGTTTTCCTTCTTGGGTCCCTGGTGTTGGGAGATCTTTGGCCTTCCATGGTCTGAGAGACTATTTCCTTCCCCAGATTGGGAAAGTTTTCATCTATTTTTTCTTCAAAGACACTTTCTATTCCTTTTTCTCTCTCTTCTTCTTCTGTATCCCTATAATGCGAATGTTGTTCCATTTGGATTGGTCACACAGTTCTCTTAATTTTCTTTCATTTCTAGAGATCCTTTTAACTCTCTGCCTCAGCTTCTCTGTATTCCTGTTCTTTGATTTCTGTTCCATTAACAATCTCTTCCACCTCCTCCAGTCTGCTCTTAAATCCTTCCATTGTTTGTTTCATTTCTGTTATCTCCCTCCAGAATTCATCCCTTAGCTCTTGCATATTTCTCTGTAGCTCCATCAGCATGCTTATGACTTTTATTTTTAATTCTTTTTTTAGGAAGGTTGGTGGTTTCAGTCTCAGCAAGCCCTCTGTCTGGTGTTTGAGGAATTTTTGGACTGAACAAGGTTCTTCCACCTTTTCATGGCAATGGGAGTGGTTGCTGACGAGTGGCACATGTGTCAGCTGGGAGAACAAACTCCCTTCCTGCTTGCTGGTCACGTTGCCTGTCTCCACTGTCTGTGCTGGTCAGCCACACACAAGGAGCAGCCTGTGGGTTAATCCCCTAAGCTGCCATCAGTGGGTCAGCCTTCGAGATGGCCTTGGGTATTGGTGGGGTCACAGGCCAGTAGTGTGTGTTCTGCCACAAGAGCAAAGCCCCTTTGTGCCTCCCAGTCTCCGTGCCCATCTCCGCTGTCTGTGCTGGTCAACCATGTGCAGGGAGCAACTTCTAAGCTAATTCCCTAGCTGCCATGGGTGGAGTGGCCCTCGGGATGGCCTAGGACATTGGTATGAGTCACAGTTGAGTGACATGTGTTCTGCCCTGAGAATAGAGCCCCTTCATGCTTCCCGGACTCTGTACCCATCTCACATGTCTGTGCCCATCAACCATGCACAGGGAGCAGCCTCTGGGTTAATCCCCTGAGCTGCTGTGGGTGGGGAGGCCCTCAGAATGGCCTTGGGCATTGGAGGCAGGTGAAGGCAAGTGGTGCGTGTTCTTCTGTGAGAACAGAGCCCCTTCGTGTCCTCCGGAGTCTGTGCCTGTCTCCACTGTCTGCACCATTCAACCGCGCACAGGGAGCAGCCTCTGGGTTAATCCCTTGAGCTGCTGTGGCCAGGGTGGCCCTTGGGCTGGCCTAGAACAATGGTGGGGGTTGCAGGCAAGTGGCACATGTTTTGCCATGAGAACAAAGCCCCTTTGTGCCTCCCGGACTCTGTGCCAGTCTCTGCTGTCTGTGTTGGTCTAACGCGCACAGAGAGCAGCCTCTGGGTCTGGGCCGGTTAGCCATGCATAGGGAGAAGCCTCTGTGCTTAGCTGTGTGGTTGCTGTAGGCGGGGCTGCTTCCTGGCTGTTCCACAACAGTGGCAGGTCAGCCAGTTTGCTTGCAGTGCCAGTGACAGGGGAGGAACAGCAGGCTGCTTATCGCCACAAGGAGGTTCAAAGCTGCATTTCCACCCAGGGTGTTAGGGTGCCTGAAGTTCCTTGAAATTCCTTAAATTTCCCAGCCTGCTGGGCTTAGTGTGCTAGGATGATTTTGTCCACCTGTTAAACCCTTGTTCCTTTAAGACTTTTAAAGCATCTGCTTTTCTTTTGTTCCAGGGCAGCCGGCTGTGGGAACCTGTTTGCTTCTCCTCTCCTCCAGTATCCAGGGCACCATGTAATGTGTGTCTGTGCTCCCAGAGAAGACCACCAGGGCTGGTTATTTAGCAGTCCTGTGCCTCCATTCCCTCCCCACTCTGATTCCCTTCCTCCTGCCGGTGAGCTGGGGTGGGGGGAGTGCTTGGGTCCTGCTGGTCACGGCTTTGTATCCTACTCTTTTCCGTGAGATGTAACCTGGCTCATGTACTGTACCTTCCAGTCACTCTTTTAGAAATAGTTGTATTCGCTGTATTTTCAAAATATATATGGTTTTGGGAGGAGATTGCCACCATCTTGAGAATCTTCAGTCTATCATCACAATTAAAAAAAAGTTTTGGTCCTATCTGCCTAACAGCTCTAACTGCTGTTTTTCTTTAAATTGGCATGCTTTTATTTTAAACTGAATATCTCCCTTTGCTTTATCACACAGTATTATCCAAGGAATTATGGTTTGAATGTGCTAGTTATTCATTTTTTTCACATAATAAAGTAAGTGCATAACTATATATCTTCACAAGATGTTAAGGGTGTTAATGAATATTTTAAAAAATAATTAACTCTGTGCTGCTAAAAATTAGCTCTGGTACCTCCAGAGCTCTGATACCCCACTGTGGGAGCCCTAGCTGTACTGTCCTTGGGGTGGTTCTTTGCCCTTCTTCCCCTAGGTGGTGAGTCCCTGGAGGAGATGACTAGCTTTCATCCTGGTATCCCCATGGCAGTAAACCTGGTCCCTGGTCCATACTATGCATTCAACAACTGTTTGATGAATGAATGTCTCTGAATCACAAGCGAACTACCATTAACAGGTAGACATATGTGCTCTTTTCTCTCACTTTGAGTTCCAACCTCTGATAACTTTAGCAAACATGGAATTAAAATATCAAGAAATACCAAAACATTCCCATCTTCTGATCTCTCATTTTTTTGATAAAATCATTAGTATTTTGATTTAGATACTTGTTCAAATTCAGGTTCCTTTAAAAAAATTATTTATTTTTGGTAGATTATTGGTGGTAGCATGTTCTTTCATCAGGAGGCACATAATTTCTGGTTAGTAGCATTGATGATGGCCTACCAGATCCATCAACTCATGAATGGTTACAAAACTCTGATAGTTTAATTCTATCATTTCTTCTTTGTCTTTTTTAGCTGGAATATCTATAAAAAGAAGCTTCTCTTCATCAACCATTTTGTTATCCTGAGGTACAGGTCACATAGCAAATTAGGTTAAATTTTTTCTTCTTTATTAATAGTTTTGAAAATAATACAGTTTTGGAAGTAATCAGTGCCTTAACATCCTAAAAAAGGAATTTGTTGTGTTGTGTGGTTTTTTTTTTTGGTTTTATTATGAATATAAATCACATATGAATAAACGTATTTGGTATATTTATCATTTTGGAGTTATTACCTACTTGCTCAAATTGTCCCAATTTTGGCTAGTGAGAGTTTTTTGGTTTGGCCTTTGAGATTCTTTGGCATTATCCTGGTAAATTCTGATAGCTTCCTCGCTGTCTGGTTTGACACAATGTTTTAAGTTCATCTGGTGCATTTCCTGACCCAGACCTCAATTCAACCATTTGTTTAAGGAAACTTGGTTCTTTTTTGCATGAAATGATTCTTAGAAACTAGAATATAGGTGCTAGTGGTGTTCATTGCTATTGAGGTGATCATTATTTTGAATCCTTTTCAATGTTAGAGTTATAATATATTTATTACTTTTAAAGGTAGAATATACAAGTTCATATGCATCCTTCCTATTTGAATTTAGATTAAAATTCTCAGGCCTACAGGGCCTTTACTTCGTTCAGCTTGTATTTGTGTTTCCTTTAAACTATACTGAAAACCTCAGTTTTTAACAATACTGGTATAATCACCTATTTTATTTATCCAGATTGCTACATAATTGTCACTTATTAACAGTATTAGCATGACTATCAGCAATATATTTACTAAAAGCCACATATTCTTTCCTAGATTTTTTTGTTGTTAGCTTATATCCTTTTGGGATACATAGTCAAATCACTATGCCATAAGGTTACTTGGAATAACTCCTTGGAGTCATTATGCCAAAAAATTTTGATTCATGGGGATGCTTTATGATTTTCTTTAGTTTTGTCTTATAATTATGTTAAGTATTTATATGGTTCCAACACTAAATCTACAAATTATATTCAAAGTTGTCTAATTCCTCTACCAATTTTCTTCTTTCTTCTGTAGGTAATCATTCTTTAAAGAGAATTATGGTTTTTTTAATATCAGCAAATACATATTTATATTCTTCCTCTTCCTCTTACATAAACAGAAAATCCATTATACTTTTTCTCATCTTTATTTCTCATGCTTTTTTTCACTTTCCATATATCATGGATATTTCTTTTTTAGAGTATATTAAGATTCTTCCTACTTCTTTTTCTGACTGCATAGTACTCCATTGTATGGATGTACCATAGTTTATTCAGTCAGTCAGTTTCTTGATAGAAACAGTCTTTTCCTGTTCCAAATAATACTGCAATTAAGAACTTTTTCATGCATCTTTTTATTATTTTTGTCAGGCCTTGAACATATATCTTTTATTTTTTCAGTGTATCTTTAAGAATATCCTTTAATAATTTTATCCTTTTAGCAAGGACCTAGGAATGGCAAATTTCCTCATATTTGTTTGAAAATAAATATTTCTATGTTTATTTTAAATGATAGTTTTGCTGGCCAAAGAATTTTAAGTTAATGGTTATTTTCTTTCAGCATAATTTAAGTATTGTCTATTAGCCTCTATTGTTGCTAGTGAACAGTTCACTTTTAAGATACATCATGATTTCTTTATTAGTAACCTGCCTTTTCTTCCTGGCTGCTTTAAGGCATTCTTTTAATTTCAGATTTTCCACAGTTTCACTAAGATGTGCCTGGCATGGCTATATTTTTGTTTACTGTGTTTGGTTTTCATTGTGATATATTAATCTGAAGAGTCTCATCTTTCATCAATTCTGGAAAAAATTCTTAGCTCTTTTCTTTTCTATTACTTCCTTTCTTCCACTCTACCTCCTTTATCCTGCCACCTTTTCCTCCTATTTGTGCTTTTTCATTCTTTCTTTCTATGTCTCTTAATTTGTCTTTCATATTTTAAAAATGTTCTTACAGTATCTTAGTTTACTGGTTTTGGTAATTTATTTAAATGTGTATTCCTGTTCACATTTTTAGAAGTTACACTCATGCTCTTATTAAGCTGTGTTACAGTGCAAAGTAATTGTGCAATAAGATGTTGAGTGAGATTTGTGTTTGCCCTGAAGTGGCTACTAAAGGATAAAAACTGAGGAGAAGGGAGACAACAAGTACCTCACATTCCTTAGAGAGCCTCCCAACAACTGCAGCTTATTAAGAATAGTCTAACTGGCTCTGCTACCTCTAGAAATACCCAGGAGCTTGGCTCTGTAATCAGAATATGAAGGAGAGAGGGAAACTGTGGGACCCATGGGTCATCGGTTTAGTGGACCGTGTTCCCAGGCCTCTCAGAACAAAGTCATGGGGAGGACCCAGCAACACCGGCATCTCATTCCCCAGTTGGGTAGCAGATGTGCTGATGTGCCTCTACACCTATCTGAGCTGAAGGCGAAGAGAACCTGGGAAAGACGGCAGGTGGAGCAGCATGGGGCTCCAAGGACGAGCCAGAAGGCCTCTCCACTATTTGGGGGTCATATTCACTTGGTCAAGTAGGCACTGTGGAAAGTAGTCTTGAGTGACTGTTTTGCCAGAAGGCACCTGAGAGGGAGGGCTCCTGGGTGGGGAGACTGTGGTGGGTCGGCCCCCTGGGACAGAAGCTGAGTGTTGGAAGGTGATGACTCAGCACCAGCTGCTCTCCTGGCAGGGAGTAAGGAGTCCCAGGGGTGTTCTGGAGAACTCACAAGGGGGTCCTGCTGGGCTCTGCCTTTTCATTCCTCTCTGGAATCTTTAGTTCCTTTGATTAGTAGTTTTAATATGACTGCATTGGAGGAAACCCCTTTTCTTATTTTTCCTGTGGTTGAATACATTTATTGCCATTTGCTGGCCTTTACTATTTTTTATTCATTTTGTTTGCCCTATTAATCTCAACATTGACCTTTTAACCTCATTAGGCTGTATTTTGACATACAGCTCCCTGGTGTTTGATGTGATCTGTCATCCCTCATATTAAAGCAAGTCTGCTTTAGTCCATCCAGCATTTGTTGCCAGCTTCCTCCTCTCTATCCAAGTGTCGTCACCACCTTCTTTTTCTGCACTGACTCTTCCTTTGCTGCCAGCCACTGTCTGTTCTGATGCTCCTCATGACCAACTCTCACATGCACTTTGCGCTCCAATGAAGGGGCCACCTGTACTGTCAGGTAGGAAAAGATCGATTTTTCTAGAGTGATTAATACCCTCTGATAATTGAGCTATCAACAGTGACACTGCTGAGCCCGCAAAAGAAAGTGGCACCTCTAGTTACAGGGAGAACTAAGTCCTGGGAAGCATCTGAAAATGGTGAAAGGACCATCTGGATATCAAAATAAAATTCACCAGGGACCCTGGGCAGAATATGTGAATTTAAAAGAAGGAAATATTCTATATTCAAGGACAATTCTGTTAATGAGTACCGAATTTTAGAAGAGGTCATGTGCAAAGCCAAGGAGGTACCCTTAAACCTTGATATTACTCCCATATTCTTTGTACCTTCTTTAAATAGAGCTTGTTAGGAAAGATGATGTTCTCTCCTCCCATAGACTTATTACATCCTCAAGTTCAGGTAATCACCACCAAGCAGCGCAGTACCATGCCATATGACGAGTGTTAGGAGCACTGGACTGGACAGTTCCACAGGTTTGGGTTAGAGTCTTGATGTTGCTATTGTTTTGTGACCTTGGGTAAGTCATTCAGCCTTTTTTAGAATAAATAAATAACTATTATAATACCTATCTTACAGCATTGTGATAAGGATTAAATATGAAACTCAATGCAGAAAACTTGGCATCTGGCCTATAAACTCATGAGGTTGGCTTCTCTTTGGAGCATAAGAACATAACCCACACTGGAATGAGTTTTGATTTATATTTCTCTTCTCTTTGCTTTTCTGTTTGATTTTCACTGACTGAAGAGCAAATCATGCAAGTTAAATCGGTGGACACAGGTGTGATTGCTGAGCTTCATAAATACTGAAAATATAAATTTAAACAAAAGTTGCGAGAAGGCCATCTTCTGTGAAAAGTGAATCATGGTGGTGGATGGACACTTCTGTATTGTAACAGAGTTTCTAGGTCACAGGCCCTCTATTTATTTGCTTACCTTGACCCCATTTGATGGCAGCGCTAAGAATTGATGGTTTCTTTATCACCAGAGCAATTGAAGACAGAGGACAAAGCAATAAATCTCTAGATTAGAGTTTTTAAGATTGGGAACCATCTGCCCAGGGTTGTCTTCCTGGGTGAAGATACATGTAAAAGGCCAACTAGCAGACATGTGATACTGAGTTTCCTATCCCCTTGTTGGTAAAACCCACCTGCCCAGGATCTTGGGAACCTTCATGTCCTCCCTTTGCTTCTTGCAGTTAGAATCTGAATGTGATTCAGAATGGAAATGTCAGAATTTAGAGCATGGCTTTAGTTCAGAGTAAGACAGACCTGGACTTAATCCTGGTACACGGTCAGTGCCCTGTAAATTGTGTTTATTATTTTTATTCCCAATCCAGCTTTTGTACTTCAGTCACATTGATCCTTAATCTTCTTTTGAATGTTTCTGTGTAGAGGAACCTTTAAGTGATTTGTTTTGGATTCTTAGCTTTTATAGTCTGCATTTTGAATTCTGTCCATGTAGTCAACCTACCTGTGCTAATTGCAGGACTCTCAATACAGAAGACAATTTTTTAGATACAGGGTCTATTCCTGAGCATTCTAGGGGGATTGACAGGTCATTCTTGGATGGGCTTCATTCTACTTTCCAAATTCAGTCTTTCTTCTCAACCTGTTCCAGAATCTGTCAACTTAAGTGGCAGGGTTTTATGCAATAAGCCTCCTGCCCCCATATAATCTCCAAATTGGCCAGGAAGTCTTATAGGAAGGGGTCAAGGGACCTTGTCTGATGTCTGGTTTCGAAAATGCATATATTGGTGCTTACCATCCTCTCTTCTCATCTGTTGATCAGAGCTCTGTGAAAGGATAGCTGAAGACTGTTAGGATTATTGCCAGCCTGTATATTGTTTCATTTTGGCACTTTTCTTGGCCTCACAAGTTTCCTTTTCTCCACCTGCCAACATGTTTTCTCTTAATGGACACCCTTCTTTCCGGGCCGTATCACAAGTCATCCTTCCTTTGGGATGACATGTCATTACAAACCCAACACTGTTACAGATGATAGTAATAGTAATAGGTAAGATTGACTGAGCATTCACCATGTGTTAGACACTATTGTGACCAATTCACATATAGGAACACATTTAGCATTCACAGCTGTGCCATGTAATAGATGCAGTTATTATCTGCATTTTACAGATGGGGAAAGTCCTGCAAGAGAGGTGTGGTACCTTGCACAGCCACAGCGAGTAGACAACAGTTACCTTGGCCACAGGTCAGCCTGGACACTGGAGCTGCCTGTGGAGGGTTTTCTCTGTCAGCACCTCTAGGTACTGGACACTGATGCCCAGGATCCCAGCTCAGACAGTCCTCAACAAAGCGCTCTTGTCATCAGCAAGAGAAACAATGTAAAAACAGTCCCTACAAAATTTGCAAGATGCTGGATAATGTGTCATTTCTGCACATCATTTTAAAAGCAACTCTTCCAGACAACCTTTGTCCTCAGAAAAAATAATGCTATGAATTAATAAAAAGAAATAGTAGAATAAGGTCAGCTCCCTCCCCTTACCACAGTGCTGAGAAGGTATTTTTAGAGCTTGCTTTGCAAACAAAGGAAGTTGAGCTGAAGGAGTCTCTTTCATTCGAAAATCCAGTGAAAGTCAACAATACTGCAACTTATAAAATTAAAGAATGGTAATTCCCCAGGGAAGTAGCTTTACATGCAAACTAATTTCTAAGGACATAACAAATTAGACAAAATTCAGTCCAACAACAGGTAATTTTGAAAAGAGTCCATTTAGGCACTGCCCACTCAGTAGGAGTTAGAAGGCTACAATTATTTTTTGGTTTATTCCAAAACTGACCTGTGTAGACACAGCCCAGAGGGGGAAAGGGAACCCTAATTTGGAACATGCTGCTGCAAACCCAACAATGAAATGAAGAGAACAATAAACAAAGGGAAGCTTTGCAAGGCTCTCTTCATTTACATTCTGAGATTACTGGCCTCCTCTCTCCGCTGAAATAGCCTTGCGTTACCGGCTGTCCAAAGGCATAATCAGGTCCTAGAGGGAGCTTTTCCTCCAGTAAACTGCACGAAGAATATCTGAATGCTGCCAAGACTATGGGTACCCATTTCAAGTTGTCACAGTATATACTATAATGTGTCATAAATAAGGGAGGCATATTTATAAATCTGACGTTAAAAATGTGTTCCTAAAATATCTCGTGTGTTCCGGGGCCATGTCAGCCTAGAAATAATGTTTAGTATTTGTTTATTTTACCGGACCACCCCATGAACCTGGGAGAAACATGTTAGAAAAAAAAATTATAGCTACGCCAACTATTCTGGGAGATACACGAGCCCTCCATGTTTATCAGGTTGAGGGCACTGTATTTTGATGTCAATAAGCAATTTTTCCAGCCCGGTCTCCTGCCCGACCCTTTTAATCCATCAATATATTATTAGAGATAAAGTTGGTGGATGCCTGCTGCAGTTAGAAGATAAATGACATCTCTGAAGTCAGGCATTAAAGACTAGATTAAGGCCTTGTGACACCGTTTTCAGTGCTCATCTGTGCACTTCTGTTCAACCTATCACACTGAGTGACAAGAAAGAAAAATAATGAACTGGGCCAGGGGAAGGAGGAGGAAAAAAAAAAAGGCAGAAAAGAGAGAGATTTTTCCCCCTAACACACAAACTACATCAGTTCATACTCGGGATTAGACTGCATTTAAAGAAAGGAAAAAAGAGAAGAAAATGGGGAATTGGGAAAGACAGGGAAGGGTTTGTTCTATAAAGCTGAAAATAGGCAGGCAAAAGGAACACTAAAGCCAAGAATTCCGTTTCTGCCAAGCCCACGCGGCCTTTGGTTCCCCTCCCCCAGCCCCCCACCTCTCCCATGCAGACGCCCCCCAGCTGGCATCCAGTTGCTCTAGGACTCTGCTTCATCCCCAAGTCGGGAGTGGCGACATAAATCTTGTTAAGAGGTAGCGCTGGGTTCTCAATCTTAGTGACTCATATTCTTCTATTCCTGCCAAAGCATTTCCTTCACACTGCTACTGTTGTTCTGATTAGCGGTATTAAAGATTTTTTAACTGTCTTCTAATAGTGATTTGAAAATGACCCCTGACTTAACAAATGCAGGTGTTTATTTTTTTCCAGTTGTGTGGAAAACAGCAACCACTAACTAATTGAAAGGTGGAAGGAAGCCAAAGGAAAGAGATGCAGGCTGGGATAGAAGGTATTAATCCCTGGAAAAGGCCTGGGTTTGTGGGGAGGGGGCTTGGGGTCTCCTCTAGGGCGGATTATGTCCTCACTGTCTTCCTCAGCCATTTATGTAGAAGTGAAACCACTCTCCTCCCCACATGTCACGCCATGTTTATAAGGATAGAAGGGACACCTTTCTTGTAGACCTCTTTGCTCTTGGTGCTTCCTCAGTCCTCATCAGAATCTAAGGCTATGAGACATCTCTGTGTGTCACCGTGTTCCTGGCACCCTCCATAGTAGAGTATGTTGGTCTTCCACTGACACATGGTGACTGACTGACTGAAAACTCCCAAACACCTCCCTTTGACCCCAACTTCTTCCCAAGCTCCTGTTGAACATCTCATTTAGATTCTTTTGCCATCACAAATGTCCCATGTCTCCAATTAAACATTTGGCTTTCTGGCCCTTGGTTAGCTTCTCCTGCCATTCATCTCATCACCCAGGGTCAACATACTCTCTCTGTTTCCATGTCCTGGCCTTTTCTTTCCTTTCCCTCTTGTATATTCCTTGTTCCTTATTCACCCCTTTCTTTAGTCCCAGTTCAAGACTTTTGTCCCAGGCTTTATCTCCCCACTCAGTCCTCCTCTGTCCTTCAAATCCATCATACCTGCTATCACCACATTGATCTTCCCCAAACTCTTCTTTGACCATGACATTCCCTGCTCAAAATCTCGAGCTCCTTAATAGAGCATTAAGGCCCTCCAGAATCTGATGCTCATGCCTTTTCAGTCTCATCCTTTCCTCTTACTCCTCTATAATCTAGGCTTCACAAAGTATTTCACATGCTCAGACATGGCTACCATTTCCTCATCTCTATTTATTTCAATGCAATTTCCTTGTCTTGAAATTTCTTCCTGAAAACTTTACCTGTCCAAATTCTGTAGTTCCCTGGTAAATTGTTCTCCATTTCCATGTGGCCGTCCTTGTCATCCCTTAGTTGGACATGGCTTTTACTTCCTCGGAAATACCATGCCTCATGTTGGCACAACACTCTTGGTTAAAAGTGGCAGAACATAGCTTGGTTCAGAAAGGCAACTGATTAGAAGGCTTGGTTAATCATGGAAAATGCAGGGGGCCTCTAGGTCTCAGGTGATCCAACCAGAAGATTGGTATAACCTTAGAAATCTCTTTGTTTGGCCTCTGCTTCTTTGTAAATACTGAGTTCATTCTCTCCAGCTGTTAATGGGATTCTTCCACATCAAAGGTGGGCTGATAGAGTGGATAGACACATTCTGATGGCTATAGTCTCATATTTTTCCCATAAAGGACAAACTGATACTTGAGCTCTCTGACCACAAAGGGAAAAGTCCTAGGCAAGATGCCTGATTACTGCTGCAGTTCTCAGCTGTCCATCCCTGGGTTAAGAAAAGAAGGCTGAGAGTCTAGGAGGAAGGTACTATGATTGGCCCAGCCTGGACACATGTCCTCCAGTTTTTCCAGGAGATAGTGGTTGATTGCAGAGGTGGCCATGATCTTTTACATCTCACTATGACTTTGCAGCTCCTCCCTTGGGCCTTGCTTTGGTGTCAGTAGAGTGTAGCAGAAGTGATGCTGTGTAAGCTCTAAGCCTGGGCCATGCACACTTCCCTTCCCTCCCTTCTCTCTCTCTTTGAGACCTGCCACTGATGTGGCCTGCATGATAGAGAGGCATGTGGCCTAGATATCCCTGTTAACCCCAGCAGTCAGCCAGCCAACTGCAAGAAGCAGATCTGCCGAGTGAGTCATCTGCACCATCAGTAAGCCCAGCTGAGACCAGAAGAACCACCTAGAAGAACCCTTACCAAATGCCAACTCGTAAAGTCATGAACTACATAAATGGTTGTTGCTTTAAGCCACTAAGTTTTGAAATGTTTTATTAATTTACAACAAATATAATTGGCACAAACATGAAATCTGTAAATGACATCTGCTCTGCTTAGAACCACATGGTTTAGAGTAGAAAAATAATTCCCAGAATCAGGAAATTTGTGTTCCGGGAAGACAAAACTGTAGATGGCAGGTATAGACACTCCAGACTCTTAACAAGAAATCACTGTATTCTCTTTCCAGCCCACCTATATATACTGGGCTCCACGGGGCAGTGTCCAGCATGGTTCATCTCCTCCAGTGACTAGCAGAAGCTAGTTAATCTTAGTGAAATGAGTAACTAGATGGGATGTTATTCTATTATAATACTAACTTGTGAGTGCATAAGACCTAATGGTTTTATCAGACTTACCATTAAATCTTAGAACTCTAAGGATATTCCTGAAAAAATAAAATCTTTCATGTACTACATAAAAATGCAAATTTGGTGCCATTTCCCAGCAATAGTTCTGATAAAGTTCAGCACTAAACCACCTCATATAAAGAAAATACTTCCAGTAGTGCTCAAAACACAGTGTTTATCCATTCTTCCTTCAGAAACTGAGTCTATGTCCATCACTGATGAAACATCTACGGCTACCAATTGTGAGCATCCGCTATGAGCCAGTTTCTTAGTTTGTTCAGACTGCTTGCTATAACAAATATATCACAGATTGGGTGGCCTAAACAACAAGCATTTATTTCTTACAGTTCTGGAGGTTGGCGAATCCAAGGTCCGGGCACCAGCAGATTCAGTGTTTGGTGAGGGTAACTTCCCTAATTCACAGCCATCTTCTCGTTGTGTTCTCACATGGCCAGAAGGGCGAGAGAGCTCTCCGGTTTCTACTCTCAGGGCATCAATCTCATTCATGAGGGTTCCACCCTTATGACCTAATCATCTCCCAAAGCTTCACCTCCAAATACCATCACACTGAGGGATAGAATTTCAACAAGAATTTCAGGGAGAATACAAGAATTCAATCTATAGTAACCAGGAACTGCGCTCATCATTGTGTAACTATAATCTTATTTAATTTAATCATTAAAATAGCCCTGTGAAGTGATTATTATCTTCTTTTTACAGATTATGAAATTGAGGCTGAGGGAAGTTAAGTGTAATTGCCCAATTTCACACAGGTAGTAAGTGCTCAGGCAGTGATTCGAACACAGGGTCAGCCTACTTTACAGACCTTTCCCTATTTGGATAGTGCTGCTGTGGGATGGAGGGAATGACTTGCAAGTTGAGACAAAATCTCCCTATATTGGTCTTGTTCTCACTTGTGGGTCTTGTGTCTTCATCCTAGATGTTTCTCTTTCTTTGCCTTTTCAAATGTGTCTTAGACATAACTATTTGCTTTAGCTTATCATAGCCTCCAGAGTACACAGATAATTATTTAGGGTCATACTCAGCCACAGCTTGACTATGAACTGTAATAGTATAGTTACCATTATTAACAGCTTGGAGAATTATATGTAAAGATTTTCAAATAGATATAAAGCTTTAACTCACAACCTTTCTGCATGTAGCACTAGTTATGCAAGTTCAGGAGGTAAGTGTAAGATATGATCTTTGCCTTCATGAACCTTAGAGACTGGTGGTAAAAGACAGACATGAATACAACGGCATCAGTGGGGGGCATATACTGAATGCCAGGGACACAAGTCCATGTATAAGAGAATTACAGAAGAGGAGGAGATGACTTCCATCTATGGGAATCAGGGAGTGTTTAAGAATTGATGGACAATTCAACTGAGTCTTGAGGGACAAATGGGAGTTAGGGAGGCAGAGCTGGAAGCCCAATCCAGTTTAGTGCCCCTGCTCAAAAATGTCTAGTGTGTCTCAGAGAGAGAAGGAGCACAGCATTGCTTAGTCTCCATTACCATCAAGCATTGAAGGAGGAGGGTCGATAAAGAGGCAGTGAGGGTCATGGCAATGGAATAAGGGAGGATTACAGGCTGAGCAGCTGGAAAATGGAAGGTCCTCCAAGATGTTGTAAGTCTCTGGGACTCAGTGACAGTGGCTGATTTAGACTGGTATTTCTGTGAGGACACCCACACTTAAGATATTTCAAGGTATTTTGCTTCATTACAAGGAAGGTTTTTTTAGTTCTGAGAGTGTGAGACCTATTGGGGAAATGTCTAGTTACGGGACATAAAATAGACAAAGTAATGAAGGCAAGTGAAAGGAAACAGGTTTCACTAGACAGAAGAAAGCAATTTAAAATATTTTTAGAGGAAGTACTAAAAATACTTGTATATTTCTTAAGAAAACGTGGCAGAATTTTTAAAATCCCATCCTTAAAATTTAAAATTAGTGTGCGCTCTGCTTTATTCGCTGTGGGAAGTCATACCGTAGAGTTCTATGAATGAAACCGGAAGTATGATCAAATACACTATTCCTTGGTGATATGGTATCACTAAAACAATTTTTACTAAGAGGTAAAATAGGAAAGTTTCTCAGTAGGAGAAATTCTTGAGCTTCTATGCAAAGCTTCTAGGGTTTATACTTTATCCCGTGCCCCAAACATGGAGATGCCAGTTGGCTTCTGGGAGCACTCATTCATGGTGAGTGCTCATTCTCTGCCTGGCCTGAAACAGTGGATCCTTGGTTTGTAGAGACACCTCTGAAATGGGGGCCCATCTTGCTTTCTATCTGCCTAGGAAGGGCTTCAGAACTTCTGGGAAGAAGGAGGAACTGGAGGCTGGGAAGATGGCTTTTAGTGACTCCTGAGCTGCAAGTACCATCCTGTCCCATCCCAGGATTAGTCCCAATGACCACCATTCTCTGCTGTTTTGGATGAAGAATGACTTACTAGAGAGCTCAAGGTGGTCAGGGTGGGTCTCGGTGTGTCCATCATAGGGAAGAAAAGAAGTGAAAACTAAAATTTTGTGCTGGATATGATCACATCAAACAAATCCATATTCTATGAATCACCCTCTACAGTCCAACACTTCATGAGCCATGGCCCCTGTGGCCCCTGACAACATGCTGAGATGTGTGCCATTGTCTCAGCCATGTGTGCATACTTTGGTTCACTATGTCTAAACCAAATTAGACCATCAACCTACCCCCTCAGACAGAAACCTGGAAGAACAGTTTTGCTTTGTCAAAGTATCCAGATGGTACTCGTTTGAAACCCAATCCTATCCCTTATGCCTTTCAAAATTCTTCCTTCCAGATTTTCAACTATTTCATCTGATGTATTCATATGCTATATGCTATATGCTTATCTTACTCTGGAGGAAGTGAGTTCTCAGTTAACCATGTAAGTCCTGCAGACTTTCATGAACTGAATTTGTCACTGATCTTGGTCCTTATCCCAGGTAACCCAAGTCACCAATACCTAAGTGGCAGAGAGCCTGAACTAGGAAAGGCCCATGCTCGGCAAGCCGGAAGATGGTCCCTTCCCATGAGCCATTTTCTGGATGGACGTAACTTTGAAAAGTGAGGCTAAGATTCCAGCAATAAAGACTCTGCAAGTTAGTGAAGGGCAGAAGAGACCTCTGCAGAGGGAGAATGGGAGCAAACCTAACCAATCCTCCCACAGGTAGAAGAGGCCGTGTGTTTGGTTTGGCTCTCCTGTTCTGCCAGTTCCCTGCTGCATGTGAAACCAGAAAACTCTTCTCTTCTGCAAAATGGGCATAATACCAACTGCTTTGCAACTTTATTGTGCAGATTAGAGAAAGTATGCATTTTAATGCACTGAAACAGTACAGGTTATGAACAAATATTAGTTCCCTTTCCTTTTCCCCTCCTCTTTGCCCAGACTGAACACAATTCAATCGAGGTATCTAATGAGTCCCATTACAACAGTAGTCTCTGGCGTCTGGGTGTACAGAATAATCACCCTGGTGGATCTGAATTAAGGAGTTCAGGTGCTTTGCTTTGAGGACTTCAGACTCTGTAAAACCCGAAGCAGGATTCAGCCTCTGTGAGGAAGACCACGCCAGAAGAAGCCATTCCATTTCTCTGGGCCCTGGGGAGGCAGCCAGGCCCATCACACTGGCCCTCCCATTACCTCTCTTACTGCATCTCCTGGAGGCCTCTGTGAACAGCTGCTCCACTGTTGTGCCTTTCACGTTTTTCTTTTGTGTGAGTGAGAGCTCAATAATGTTGACTTCATGGGCAGGAATACTAAGTAATTTTCATAAAGACTCATGAAAACAAGACAGGTATGCCTAAAAAACCACACTGTTCGTTTTCACTGCTCTTTGCTGTGCACATATGCCTGTGCGTATGTGCCCGCCACCTGGCTTCTGATTGTCAGCCTCCTCTCTCTTGTCTAGCCACGGAGTGTCACAGCGAACGCAGCCTCAGATCCCCTGGCTGACATAGGCTCCTTCTCCTTCTAGCGCCGTCATTATCTCTGCCTCCTTTTGAAGATTCTTTTTTTTTTTTCAACTCACTCTTTTTCAAAAGATTACTTTGTCACAATTATTCAGGAAAGGGTTTTGCGCCTGTAGGAAATATTAATAGACTATTATGAGGTCCTACAACTAATTTTTCCACACATATCATCTGTCTTTGCATGGTTATTAAACTTCAACAATATTTCATGCAATGCTTCCCTGCTAAATTAATTTGGTTCCTTCTTTTCTGTCCACAAGCTTTAAAATTAAATTGAATCTTCATAATTATAGCTTTTTGTTGTTCTCCTTCATATCTTTTTCTTTTTTCTTTCAATTTCTCTATCAAAGGAGCAATAAAGACATAAAGAAACAAAATTATAACTCTAAAAGACCCAAATGGTCTGGAGTTTGATGGGTTTGAGGTTGGTATCATTTAAGTAGAAGGAGAGAGGGTGAAGAGATTCAGACCTGCCTGGAATGGAGATAAATTGGCTCTGATTTATCCTGGGGCATTGAAAACAAATGAGAATTGTTCTCGCAATCATGAAACTTTCACGGCTGCTCTAGTGTTCTTATTTATGTCAGGTGACACAAATGTCACTTAAAAAAAAAAATTTACTCTCTTTCCTCACACACACAGAGGCACCACATATTTTCACTTGTGGTTAAAATTTCCCAAAGTCATGTGTCGCTATGAAACCTCTCTTAAAATCCTTTCCTTAGACACCAGGGAATCTTGTTTTATGTTACATGTCTTGGAACTGGTGGATGAAGAGCTGAACGAACTAAGGGTTTGGGATTAACCTCGCCAGGCAGAGGACTGGTGGGAAGTGGAGCCGGGAAGGAGACTTGGACAGGAGCCCTGAGAGTCAGCAGGAAGATGCAGGTAAAGTCCCTTCAGGAAAATGGAGGTACGAACACTGGGCAGTGTGGGGGGAGGACTCTTCAACCGCCGCCATCTTCTGCACCTTGGCTCGCTGTTTTTGCAAGCTTCCCCACAAGCCGGAAGAAACTGCGCACCTGAAGGCCAGACGGGTGTATGTGGTTGGGCCCCACTGCCTGCTGGGTGGGATTACTGTGCTCAGCCCTTCTTCAGACTGAAGCCGGGCCTTCTGGGGCAAGCCGGCCAGCCTTGCAGGTCTACCCCCTGACTCTAAACTATTGGTTGGACAGGGTATTCCAGGCCTACCTTGGTGCTTGGAGTCTTTCTCTCTCCCTTTCTCCAACCAAAAAGCTGCTTTCTTCAACTGAGCTTCACAAAGGAGACGCGTTGAGCAATACTGAGCTGGCTTAGTCAATAGTAAGGGAGTACCATCATTCCTGCTCTGTCCCTGTGGCAAGGGCGGCAGGATTTCAGTATTCTAGGACTCTGGCCTAATGCCATAATATGCCAATATCCCACCTCTAGCCTATAAGAGAGAAATAAGGAGCCAGGCCATGTTCAGAGTTGGACAGATATTAGCAATGAGAGGCTAGGTATAGGACGGGGGAGAGTGTCCTGGGCCGCCGCTTTGAACATCAGTAGCTGTTTGCATTCTGCAGTAATGGTCTTCAGGTTTTATGATGTCTGATGTGTCAGGCTGGTTTAAGGTCCAGGAATTAAAAAAAGGATTTATTAAGTAAACAGTGTAATCAAATTTCAGACAAATGCTTAATTTCCTTAAGAAAAGAAATTGAAACAAGGGTAAAAAAGAAAACTCCCAGTTTTCCAATAGCCTTGCAAATTATTGGATAATAATTTCAGTATCTGGGGTTTCTTTGCTAATGATTTACTTTTGAAAGAACCAAGCAAAACTTCTGATTATTTCATTAGCTTACTTGCCATGCCTATAAATTAGAAATAGATATAGTTTCCTCCATTTAATAAATGGACACGCTGATTCTTAAAGCAGTTCTGTTATCCCTGAGGTGATGGCCACTGCATGGCGAGGCTGTGGGCCATGGATAAGGCTTTCTTAGACCTCATGAACCCAGTGAAGGGGAAGTGATCATGAAGCAATTGATCTGCAGGGACAGAAGGACAGAAGGACAGAGGAGGGAGAGGGCCCCACCCTGCGGCCCATTTGGTCATGCTCCACAGTGTGAGACCAGAGCCCTAGGCCTGGGTATCTGATTATGAAATGAAACATTCAGTGCAAAGATGGGGCAGGAGGGGGCCGTCGGTTACCAACAAATTTGTTCACCTCCACTAAACCCAAATCAGATGGATTAAAAAATTTAATCATTTGATGGAATGGGCAGGAATCAGATACCTCCTCTGGACTGTGCAGGGGACTCCCTGGAAGAGAACCTCGGCCTTACCCCCAAGTAGCCACCCCCGACTCCCCACACCTACAGCAGGTCCTAGCAAGGCAGACTGTGAGCAGTGGTCGAGTAGGACTGAGTAATAGTGTTCTAGCCACCATTTATTAAGTAATTATTATGTATCAGGCTTTCTTCAAAGTTTTGACTGGATTATTTTGTTTGACAAAGAAATATAGATAGAGGAAGAGAGGAGGAGGAAGAGAGGTAAGATCACACACATTCGTTAGTCTTTTTGTTCATTCCTAAACATTTGCAGACCAGCCACTCTCTTCTAAGCACAGTAGTAAACACCAAAGACATAAAAGTGAATAGGGCAAAGTCAACATTCAATAGAAAACCGTGTTGTGAATTGTAAAAAACACTACAAGGTTAAACACTCTGCAGAGCGTAGTTTGACAGGAGGCTCTGGAAAGGATCTTTACTGAGGAATGGTGCCGGCATTAGTTCCTGTAGTCACAGGAGTGGTGAGGGCATAAATGGCCACAGGGAGGTGAGTGCCCTGTTAGGAGAAGCAGCAGCCTGTGTGAGTCTCTGCTGGTCTGTTTGCCAAGGGCTGCCTGGGAGGCATGCTGGTGAACCTGGAAGTTGAGGGAGCAGAAAGGGTGGTTGTGGGGAAGGAGAAGGTTCAAAATTTCCTAATGGTTGTGAGCAGCACACATTTTCTGTCTCTGCCATCTTCCTCACCTCTTCTGACACTCGTTGCTTCTCTCCCTTCCTTCCCTTTGCCAGCCACCCTCCCCTCTCTGCCACTAGCTTAAACTGTAAAGCTCAACTTTAGTCATGCTAAAATAGTTAATAGTTACAAAGCTCTTACCCTGTGCCATTCTAAGCACTTTACAGGTATATAAACTAACTTAATCTGCAAAACCCTAAGAGGTAGCTACCATTATTATCTCCATATTTTTTGTGACAACTGAGACCTTAGGTTGTGACTTGTCTCAGGTCACAGGGGAAAAGGAAGGGAAACCAGGCAGGCTGGCTCCAAAGTCTGCGCTCCTAGGGGCCAGACCAGGCTCCTGGCTGCTGGATGCTTCATCCTGTTCAAGGACAATCTCTGGTTTCTGCTCATTACCAACTATACCTACACGTAAGCTTATAACCTGGTTGCAACCTCTAGTCCTGCTTCCCACTGCCAACAGTGATGAATCACCATGCTCCAGCAGGCAAACAGAATCACTAAACATCTTTTCACCTTTGTTAACACCCTTGGCTTTTTACCTCTTCACCTTTGCTTTTTCCCCCTTTTGGAATGTTCTTGCTTCTCCTTTACAATTCCAAAGCCTTCCCATATTCAGTGGACACCTGAAATGCCATGTTCCTTATAAAGACCCCCTTAATTCCTGAGTCGAAGAGGTGCTCTTCCTCTGAATTCTCCTAAAACCTTTTCATTTACATGTTTCTTGACACCTCTTATTACAGACACTTTCAGTACCTTATGATATAACTAAGGTGCACATGCTTTATTTCTACTTGATTTGTAAGTTTTGTGAGGCTCTCCCTTTGAGTCCCCCTCACCCCTACCCACGGATGCTCCCTTAACTGGTTCCCACGTAAGTTCCGCCCCTGACTAGCAATCACTTAGATTTGGCCAGTGCCCACGGTATCATGAGCGCTCACGGTTAGCAGACATTCTCACTCTCTCAGAACTGTGCCAGTTAACATCTGTGGTTTGGGCATCTTTATCAGTAATGGACCCTCTCACTTTCAAAAGTGTCACTGTGTGAAAGATAAATAATTGTTACCCTGGCTGAGGCTACTCTCTATAGACAGGGCAGTGAGGCAGTGTGGTATTGTGGTTGAGCTTGGGCTCTGGTGTCACAGTCCATGGGTTAGAAACCGAGATCTGCCCCTTACTAGCTGTGTAACCCTGAGCAACTGCACCTCAGAACCTTCGGTGAAGTGGATGTACCCGCAGTGCCTCCCTCCAGGTTATTAGGATCAAATGAGTTCACCATGTGGACTTACCTGGCATGCAGTAACGGCGCTCACCAACAGGAGGCCTATCTGTTTGGGCATGCACCAGTCAGGCTGTACCTTACTAAGTGTTAATCGTCCATAAATCTGTGTGTGACAGTTGTGCTTAATATTGTAACCATGAAATTGAATTAAATGTTGCACAAACTGATGATAAGTGTAGAAAGAAAAATTGTTGCTTCTTTGAACATTAAATTGAATGTTTTGGACTCAATAAAAGTGAGTCACTAAAAAATAGCTGTTGAATTAGATGTGGGAAAAACCACTATAAAAGATTGGTGAAAAATCATAAACATCTAGAAAGTTTTTACACTTAGATTACTTCAAAAATCACTCTAAGTTCTTGCTGTGCTGTATACTTCATAGAAACGGATACTGGAAATTGGAGGTGATGAAATTCTATGGGTGTGGTTTGCACAAGAAAAGAAAGGCAGAAGTCCATTAGCGCATGTCCATTCAAAGGGAAGATCTTGGCCCAACATCAAAATAATGGTGAATAAATGTACACTTGTGTTTTTAGTTAAAATAAGACATGTATGTTTATGTAGCTTTTTTAAGTTCACAGCTTTAGTGGAGTTTTTCAGTAACCACTAGAGTGTTAGATAAGAAGACACCTCCGAACACTTTTTGAATTAATGAGTGAACAAATGCATGGGACTTGAGGGTGGCTGCAGAAAATGCTGTTGACTGGTCATTTTCTCCGGGCCCTCACCTCCACATGTCAAGCCTGCTTACTAGGAATACATCGCACTTGCATCTGAGAGCTTTTATTTCTGGCTGCAGGAAATCTGCTCCTGACCAGTGAAAGTCAGGAGTGAGTGTGGGAGAGTTAATACCCTAGAACTATGAGCCCTTCCCGTAACAGATGGGGCGTTGGCAAATAAATGACTCGGCTTCCATGTCCCACCACTGAGCTGTCTCTGAGGCATATTCTACAGTCTCCCAGAGGTCCCAGTTGCCCACAGTAGTGACTTAAGTGATAATGCAGCCTCTACTGGCTGCCTCCCCTTCTCTGTCTCGCTACTGCACCCCCTTAATGAGGTTTCCTAGGATCATCTCCCAAATAAACAACTTGCTCTTGAATTCTTGTCTCCAAGTCTGCTTCAGGGAGAATCCAAACGAAGATGATGTAAGCCCAAGCTTTAGGGCCCATGATAATACCTTTTGCAGGAAGATGTGGAATAGATGATGTATAAATTTGATCAAACCAAAAGTACAAATTTACACCAAACAAGTTTTTCAAAAATCATCTGATTTGATTGAGGTTGAAATGAAATATTCACATTTTTAAGTCTATGAAATGTTACCAAAATTTTAGTTACTTTACCAGTTTCCAGAGTGTATTATAAAAAAATTCCAGTTGTTTTCTGTGTACATGCAGCCTTTGAGAAATTTGAGCCCTAGGAATTAAGCTTCAGATACAGACCCAAGAAGAGTCAGCAGGCTCTGCTTCGTTCCCTGTTCTTTATTCCTTAACTTTTGTTCAACTAAGGAGGCTGTTCTCTAGGGGGTTCAGCATGGGTCGACTCCAATCTCAAGTTGGTTAGGAGGCAGGCAGTGGGGAGGTTCCCTGGTGTGGCTCCCCAGACTCCCAATGATGGGCAATATGTCTGTGGTCCAAAGAATTCTCACTGAAATTCAATTGCCTCTTCTGATAAAAGAGATCAACTGTGAGTAGTTCTGGTGTTTATAAAAATGTCTGAAAACCTCTCACTAATTCCCCAGCTCACCCCCACCCTACTCCGAGTGCACAGCTTAGACTGTGTACTCCAGGATGAGAGTAAGGCCCCAGGCACCAAGCCAGGCCTGATGAGGTCTGTGCATTCCTGTGAGCAGCAGCAGCTGCCTGGGAAGTCATCCAATGCTATATCCAGCCTCAACAACTGTCCTGGGATGGCTGTGCTGGCTGGGACTGCCCGTGGCAGCCTGCAGAAGCCCACACACACCTGTGGTTAATCCCCCAGAGCAGCAGTTCTGACCCATGCAGAGCAGGCAACATCGGGCTGGGCATGGAAAGGTGAACAAGCATTGTCCAGTGCCCTGCCCATCACCAGTTGTCTCATTCTGTTTTGTTTTGTTTTTTTCTTGGGCAAATTTGGTTTCCTGAAATTAATCATTCAACAGGAGGTGACAGCCGGTGTATAGCAGCACTGTTGGAACAGAGAATAAAGAGGCACATTGGACACAGCAGCTGCACCTCCCAGACCCTGAAATTTAAGATCTTTATAAATGATCTGTTAAAACTATAGTGACGATAAGCTTATGAATCATGATCTATATTAATCAGGGCTGCTGATATGGAAAGATTAATTGAAACGTGCAGTTCTACACAAATGATAAAGTGGTAACAATTTAATATCAGACAAGAAGAGTGAAGAAATTACACTCCAAGCTTCATGCATCATTACTATGGATATTAATATTTTACCCAGCGCAACAGCATCGGGAATCATAATGAAAATCCATAAGTGGTGCACAGACATGATTAAATACAACAGTCTTTAGGAGCTGTTTGGTGGCGGCAGTTGGGCCATATTTCACTCGGTGGCTGGTGATTCCAGTGATAGAGTCTAGACGAGGGTGATTAAAAATTGTTTCTCCTAAAGGCTGTTAACCTTTTACTACTAAAATGAATTTCTTTGATTTTTAAATTATGTCGTTCTCTTTGCTCTTTTCAAAACCAGACTTGATCCCAAGCCTTGACAGGATGCTGGGTGCTTGGCATAGTGACAGTGCCCTGGCCAGGTCGTGAGGAATGGAGGGTCACTGTCTACCTTGGCCAGCACTGGCTGGAAAGAGAGAATGATGACCCATCAGGGACCCTGGGGAGCTCTCAGAGACCAGAAGTTGGCAGAGTTGACTTCCTTACCCAATCTTAATAGAATGGAGATGATGATGTATTCTGGGAACCTGCCCTAACTAGTTTAATTCATTCATTTATTTAATCACTCATCTAACCAACAGGCAAACAAACATGCATCCATACCTGGGAAGTGCAAAAATCTGCCCCAGTGAACATATGTTCCAGGCTGAGGAGATGACAAATGGAATCAGTGAGATTACTGTCAGAATGGAAAAAGAGTCAAGAAGAGCCTCTTTGCCAAACTGTCTCCTCTACCTAGTGAAATCTTCACTCTCATAAGCTGAGAGACTACTGACCCCTTTTTACCTTTGGCTAAACAGAGAGGTCAGTGTATGTTTACAGTAGTGAAATTCATCACAACCGCAGGCAGTACTAAGAAATGCAGCCTATTCCCTGGAGAATATTACAACCATTTCTTCAATGTTCTGGTTTCTTAGACCTGTAGAGAGTGATTCTCAAATTTTAGTGTGTGCAAGTATTAACTCAGGGAGGGGAGGTTGTTAAAAATGCAGTTTTTAGGAGAGGGTCCCTATGGAGATTTCCAGAATTCTTTTGCTGAATAGGTCTCTTCTTTCTGAAGATCTGCCCTGTAGCTTCCAGCCACCTCAGCCTCCCTGAACTACTACTCACTTATCTTCTTGACTCAATGAAACCGCATGCTCAGCTTGGGGTTCCCTTTGCTGCCTGTGGTCTGGAACGTTTTCAGGAAAAGAGCTAGGAGGATCATAGCCATCTGGTTGGTTTTCTTTTTCACATAGTCCTGTGCTGCTTGTTCCCCAATGTCTGAAAACAGTCCTTTCATATATCTTGTCCAGTTTTCTAGTGACTTAGGGTGGACGGGTCACAGTTACTTCCTTACAACTCAAAGTGAAGGTTGCTATTATCACTTTTTATCTGCAATAGTGTTCAAACTTTCATCCTTGCCAATTTTTCTATCTCATGTTCTACCTTAAACTCAACAAACACTTTCCTCTTCATTCATGAGACTCCAGCCAAAACCCAATTTTCTTCTCTCCATTAAACAATTCAAGCATCTTTCAAATGTGGGGCCTTTTGCAGTTATTTTTCTTCTGCCTAGAATACTCTTCTCATTCAGGTTTCAGCTCAAATGTCAACTGCTCTGAAGGCCTACCCTGACCACTTAGCTAAAGTCAATCTGCAGTGTGCTAATCTACTATGTCAGACTATTTTATTTCCTTATTGATTTTGTTACTACTTGATACTATCTTATGTACTTGCTGACATGTTTATTATTTATCTCCCACTAGAATAAAAATTTCATGAGATGGGAACCATGTCTACCTTATTTAGCAGGTATCAGAGCCTAGAACAGTGTGACAGATACTCAAAAAATACTGAGCAGTGAATGAATGGGAAGGTATATCAAAAAGATAACAAATTTGGGATGAACATTTTGATGGATTTGATGAAGAACCAATCACAAGTACAGAGAAATCTTGCTCTGGTAGGGAAATAAATTAACCTTACAATTTCTGAACTCTGGTTCAGTCAGATATTTGGGACTTTCATGGCCCTGTAATGAGATGGTTAAAAGCATGAATTTTGAAGCTGAGATGACTTGAATTTGGTTCTTGGCTTTACTATTTAGAAACTGTATTGTGAGCCTCAGTTTCTTCTTTTCTAAAAATAATCCATTAGGGTTGCTGTGAGATTGTGTTTGTGGAATGTGTAGTAAATTTCCTGGCTCATAATTAGAATTAGAAGACACAGATCTTAAAGTAACTAATTAGTAGGCTCAATGAAAAAAAAAGCAAGATTGAGATTTTTCTTCCACAAGGAACTGAAAACCATACCATGTGAAATTCATAGAACTGAAAAATTTAATAATCAAATTTTAAAAACTCATTTCACAGGTTTGGTTTCAGACTATGCACATCTAAAAATCAGTGGATTCGAAGATCAGAAGAAAGCAGCACAAATATAACATGGACAAAAATATAGAAGAAGATAATGGGAGACCTATGCAATATAGGGAGAGATTCTAGTATATGTATAATTGGAGTCAGAGAAGGAGAAAATAGGTCAGAAAAAGGTAATGGAGAAGAGCTTGCCAAAAGCTGGGGAATGAAATTGAGCCACAGATTTAAGATGCCCTGTAAATCCTGTATATTATTCGATGCCCTGTATATTATTCAGATAAAGAGAAATTCATACAGAGGCATATAGCGAAGCTGCTCAAAACCAAAAATATATACCCCCATACATCCATATATATAAAATCAGAGGGAAAAAAAGGTTTTCAAAGGAACAAAAATTAGACTGATGGCCACTTAACTAGTTGAAACCAGAAGACAATGAAATTATATCAAAGTATGAAATAATATAATTGCCCACCTATAGTTCTACATCTTTCAAGAATGAAAGGAAAATAAGATATTTTCAAACAAACAAAAAGGGGCCACTTGTCACTAGAAGACCCAGCAATAAAGATACCCTTCAAAGAGGAAGAAAATCACCCAAGATGGAAGCTGGAGAAAGAACAAAGTACAGTGAAAAAGACATAGGTGAATCGAAATGAACACTGCAGGTAACAATTATATGATTAATTAATAACAAAAATTAACTAGAAAATCCATGGTTGTCCCAAGGATGTCCACTTTTAGTACTTGGGAGCTAAGAAACATATTTCTGAAAAATCCATGAATAATAAATAAAGTCACAATTAAAATTATATGCCTTCATTAAAAAAAAGGTCTCAAATCAACAACTTAATCTTCTACCTTAAAGACACAAGAAAAAGAAGAGCAAAGCAAACCCAAAGCAGACAAAAAGAAGGAAATAATTAGGATTAGAGCAGAAATTAATAAAATAGAGTACAGAATAACAATAGAGAAAATCAGTGAAGCCAAAAGTTGTTATTTTAAAGAAATCAACAAAATTGGCACTTTCAGCTAAACTAACCAAGGAAATAAAGAAATCTCAAATCACTAAAATCAATAATAAAAGAGGGGCTATTACTACTGCCCTTTCAGAAACAAGAATTATAAGAATATTATAAACAACTGTATGACACAAATAATTTAGATAACATAGAAAAATACTCAGAAAAACATGAACTACCGAAACTAACTCAAGAAAAACTGGAAAATCTCAAGATATATATTTAACAAGTAAAGCGATTGGATTATTAATTTAAAAACTTCCCACAAAGAAAACTCCAGGATCAGATGGTATCACAGAAGAATTATACCAAACATTTAAAGAAGAGTTAATATCAAATTTTCCCTCACTTTTCTAAATAATAGAAAAGGTGGAGATACATTCCAACTCATTCTATGAGGTCAGTATAACTCTGATACAAAAAAAAAAAGATTTTGCAAGTAAGGAAAACTATACATAATTATATCTTTTGAATATAAATGCAAAAATTTTCAACAAAATGCTAATAAATTAAATCTAGAAATATGTAAAAAGGATTGTACACCATGACCAAGTAGGATTTATCCCAGGAACGCAAAGTTGGTTTAACATCTGAAAATCAAAGTAATACACTGCATAAGTGGTGTATTACAATAAAGAAAAAAAGCACATGATCATTACAGTAGATGGAGAATAAACATTTGACAAATACCTCTTAATGATATTTAAAAAAACATTCAACAAACTAAGAATAGGATGCTTCCTCAATCAGTTAAGGACATCTATGAAAACCCCAGAGCTAACATCATCCTTAGTGATGAAAGGTTGAATGTTTTCATCCAAAGACCAGGAATAAGACAAGGATATCCACTTTCATTATTTCTGTTGAATATTGTACTGACGATTTTAGTTTGTTCAAAAAAAATAAAAGGCATCCAGATTGGCAAGGAAGAAGCAAAACTATCTCTGTTTTCAGATGATATGATCTGGTACATAGGAAATCCTAAAGTATCCTCAAAATATTACTAAAACTAATAATGAATTCAGTAATGTTCTAGAATATAAGATCAATATACATAAATCAACTATATTTCTATATAATAATATTGAGCAAACCAAAAATAAAACTAATAGGACAATTCCATTTATAATAGCATGAAAAAGAATAAAATAGGAATAAATTTCTAAAAAGTGCAAAGCTTATACTCTGAAAACTCTAAGACGTTATTACAAGAAATTAAGACATTCCATGTTAATTGGATTGAAAAACAATATTGTTAAGATGCTAATACTCCCCAAGTTGAAGTACAGATTCAATACAATTTCTATTAAAATCTCAGCTAACTTCTTTGCAGAAATATACAGGCTGATCCTAAATTTCACATGGAAATTCAAGGGACCAAGACTAGCCAAAATACTGAAAATGAACAAAGTTGTAAAGCTCACACTGCCTGCTTTCAAAACTCACTACAAAGCTACAGTAATCAACACAAAAGTTGTACTGGCCTAAGGATGTACATATAGCTTAATAGAATAGAATTGAGAGTCCAGGAATTAAACATCCATGAATCTATGGTCAGTTGATTTCCAAGAAGAGTGCTGAGACAATTCAATAGGGAAAGAACAGTCCTTCAGCAAATGTAGCTGGGACAACTGGATATTCACAAAAGAATGAAGTTGGACCATTAACTCAATCCATGTACAAAAATTATCTGAAAATACATCAAAGACTAAATGCAGGAACTAGAACTATAAAACTCTTAGAAGAAATCATAGGTATATATATTTTTGACCTTTGGTTAGGCAATGCTTTCTTAGACATGACACCAAAAGCACAAGCAACCACGTAAAAATAAATTAATTAGACTACATTAGAATTAAAAATTTGTGCTACAAAGAATACTATCAAATAAATGAAAAAATAACTCATAAAATGGGAGAAAATATTTGCAAATCATATATCTGATGGGTATCTAGTATCCAGACCATAAAAAGAAGTATTATAAGTCAACAATGAAAAGGTGAATAACCCAATTAAAAATAGGCAAAGTAACTGAATAGATAGTTCTCAAAAAAGGTATACAAATGACTTAATAAGTACAGGAAAGAGGCTCAACATCACTAGTCATCAGGGAATGACTAATTCCACTTTACACTTTCTAGGGTGGCTATAATAGAAAAGGCAGTAATAACAAGTGTTAATGAAATTGGAATCTTCATACACTGCTGGTAGGAATTCTGGTAGAGCTGCTTTGAAAAACAACACAGCAATTCCTCAAATGATTAAGCACAGAGTTACCATATAACCTGGCAATGCTACTCCAAAGTATATACCCAAAGGAAATGAAAACATTTGTCTACACAAAAACTTGCACATGAAGGTTTGTTTCAGCATTACTGATAATATCCAAAAAGTGGCAGCAACCCAAATGTCCATAACTGATGTATGGATGAGTAAAATGTGATATATCCATACAGTGAAATATAATTCAGCATTAAAAGGAAATGAAGGACTAAAGTACCCTGAAAACACTATGCTAACTGAAAGAAGCCAGTCACAAAGGACCACATATGGTATAATTTCATCTATATGAAATATCCAGAATAGGCAAATCTATAAATATAGAAAGATTCCTAGGTGTAGGTGGAATTGGGAGATTGCAGGGTGATGGCTAAAGTGAGTGGGATTTCTTTTTGGGGTCATAAAAATGTACTCGAATCGACTGTGTTAATAAATGTACAACTATATAAATATGCTAAAAGCAATTTGATTGTACATTTTAAATGGGTGAGTTGTATAATATATGAATTATCTATTTTACATTGGGTGAGTTGTGGTACTTTGTACTTTTTGAGAAAGTGGTTCATTTCACTAAGTTTTTGGTTTATGGGTGTCCAATTATTCATAGTATTACCTTATTACCCTTGATGTCTGCAGAGTCTGTAACGATATATCCTATTTCATTGCTGATGTTATTAATGTGTGTCATCTCTTTTTTTTTTTCCTTTGGCAGTCTTGCTAAAGTTTATGAATTTTATCGATCTTTTCAAAGAACTAGCTTTTTATTTCATTGATTTCCTATTGCTTTTCTATTTTCAGTTTCATTGACTTCTGGCTTTATATTTATTATTTCTTTCCTTCTGCTCATTTTGGTTTTTCTCTTTTTTGTTTGTTTGTTTCTTTAGGTGGGAGTTTAGGTTATTGATTTGAGACTTGTCCTGTATTGAAATGAATGAATTTAAGTTTTCCTCTCAACATTGTGATAGCTGTGTCCCACAACTATTCATATGTTGTATTTCAGTTCTGTACAGTTCAATCTATTTTTGTATATCTCTTGAGATGTCCTTTCTGATCCATGGACTGTTTAGAAGTGTGTTATTTAGTTTCTAAGTCTGGAGATTTTACTATTTTCTTCCTGTTTTTGATTTCAGTGTGGCAGAGAACACCCTCTGCATGGCTCCAATTCTTTTAAGTCTGTTGAGGTTTGTATTATGGCCCAGGATATGGCATATATTGGTTTATGTTCATTAGGCACTTGAAAAGAATGTGCATTTTGCTCTTGTTGGGTAGAGTATTCCATAAACGTCAATCAGCTCCTGTGGTTGATGATGTTACAGAGTTCTTCTATATCCTTGCTCATTTTCCGTGTAGATGTTCTATCAATTGCTGAGAGGGGATTTTTGAAATCTTCAAATATATATGTGGATTTATCTATTTCTCCTTTCTTTTCTGTCAATTTTTGCTTCATATATTTTGGTACTGTTAATTTGGTGCATACAGATTTAGGATTACTGTTTCTTCTTAGTGGATGTCTCTTTTATCATTGTATTATGTCCCTCTATCTCTGCTAATTTTATTTGCTCTGAAATCTATTTTATCTGATATTAATTGATTCACCCTTGTGTTCCTTTGATTAGTGTTTTTGTTATATATCCTTTTATTTTCAATGTGGCTATAGCATGATATTTGAAGGTAGTTTCGTATAGACAGTGTATTGCTGGATCATGCTTTTTCTAAATCTTCTCTGATAATCTCTCTTTTAGTTGTATTCAAACCACTTACATTTAATGAAATTATTGATAAATTAGGTCTTAAGTCTGATGTTTCACTTTTTTGTTTTGCATTCTCCCTATTTATTTTTCTGTTTTCTTTTTCCTGAATTCTATGGCATAGTTGAACATTTTAAGAAATTTACACTATGCTTTATCGATAGTATTCTTGAGTATATCTCTTTGTATAGCTTTTTGGTGATTTTACTGGGTATTAGATTATTTATATATATATATAAATATATAGATAGATATTAGATTATATATACAGTATCTTTATAGATCAATATCTCTATCTATACATCTATCTTATCAGTGTCTGCTGATATTGTCATTTCACCAGTTCAGGTGAGATATAATAATGTGACCTCACTTTAAATCCTATTACCCTTTATAAAATATATGCTGCTTATAAAATAACTCTCTTAAATATTTCCTTTATATACATTTCAAACCACAGAAGTCTATGCTACATTTCTACTTCAACCCTCAAACATGATTTAGTAAACTCAAGAACAAAAGGAAAGCCTACCATATTTATCCATATATTTTTGCTTATTATATTCTTTCTTCCCTTCTGATGTTCCAAAAGTGCTTCTTTTATAATTTCCTTTCTGTTTAGAGAACTTTATTTAATCAATCCTTTAAAGTAGTTTTGGTGGTGACAAGCTCCCTTAGTTTTCTTTCCTTTGAGAATATCTTGTTTTTCCTTCATTCCTGAATGGTATCTTAACTGGGTATAGGATTCTGTGTTGGCAGTTATTTTCTTTTAACATTTGAAAAGTACTATACTACTTCCTTCTGGCTTATGTGATTTCTGATATGAAGTAGTCACTCTAAATGTTACTTCCCTTTAGGCTTGGTGTGGAGTTTTTTGGGTTTGTCTTACTTGGGACTCACTCATCTTCTTGAATCTCTAAGTTTATGTCCCTTGCCAAATTTGGTAAGTTTTCAGTTGTTATTTCTTCAAGTTTTTTTTTTCTTCTAATTTCATCCTCTATCTTCTCCTGGGATTCTGATGACACAAATGTGAAAACTTTTGTTGTAGCCCCACAGGTCCTTGAGGCCATCTTCTAACAGATATTCATGAAAACCTTACATCCATAAGCCCAAACCAAACTGCTATGCCAAATAATCAATTGTGAACAAGAGAGTTTATTCCAAGAATGTAAGCCAGGTTTCTTTATGAAGTTATTAATTATGATTTCTTTTTATTAAGAAGTCAAGGAAGAAAAACTATATGATCTTTACAGTAGATGTTCAAATATTTGATGAAATTCAGCACATATTTCTTATTAGTAACAGAAAAATCAGTATAAATGCTTATAGCAAAGTGTCAATAGTAATAGAAAATTTTAAATTTGATAAAGCATATCCAACAGAAATATATTACAAATATTATACTTAATTGTGAAGATTTAGCAGCAATCCCTTTAAGGTTAAAACAGGAGAAGACAAGACTACTGCTACCTTTCAACATAATTCTGGAGGTACTAGATAATGCAATAAGACATGAAAAATGAGTACAATTATTGGAAGAGATAAAACTGTTATTATTTGGAAAAAGAATAATTGTCTATCTAAAATTTCCAAGAAAACAACATAAAAATTAGTTGAACTACTAAAATAGTTCAGCAAAGCTGAAAAAAATACAGAATCCACATACAAAACCTAGCAACTTTATTATAGATTAACAATAAGCAAATAGAAATATGGTGCAAAAAATGTGCCATTTACAATATCAATGAAATGTTTAGCAATAGACCTAATGAGAAATGTGTGAGATCCATATAAAAGAGTATAAAACTTTATTGAAAGGCTAATAGGAAATGCTGAATAAAGACATACCATGATTCAAAAGGAAAGACTTGAAATTATAAGACTTGAATTATAACTCTCTAGAAATTTAATTTGCAAATGCAAATAAATTATAAAAGCCAAAAATGGTATTTTATGAGACTTGAAAGGATGGTTCTAAGGCTTACGTACAGTGAAAATGCACATGAAGAAAGAAAAGAATTTTAATAAGGAGAACAATGAAGGAGCTTTTGCTTGCCAAATGTTAACATGTTTTATGTCATAGCAATTTAAATACTTCGGCATTGGTACTAAATAGACAAGTTAATAAAAGAATACAACAACAAACCAAGTGACAATGTAGTTAACAATCTTTTCTACCCCTTCTAAGAGCCTTGGATTGAACTTGATCCCCCTAATCAGCAGCAGAAAAGATAGAGAGCAATTCAAGTAGCATATAATGGCTATAATCCCTGGCCAGCACAGACAGAGTATGGGGAGAATGAGTTCTGTTGCCTTCCTTGAAGAAATGCTGTTAGAAAGATTAGACAACATATGAGTATGAAAATCTTGACCAGGTGAGAAGGCAGATAGTAGGTATGTCCAGTATCCCGGACTCTTAAATACTGCCAAATCCATCTACTTGTAAATTCTTTCTTTCTTTGCTGTCCAAACCAAATGTGTTCAGTACCTTCCCTATGGCAACAATGACTAAACTAGATGGAACAATGTACTTCATGTTTGTCTAATTTTTCAGTGGCCTTCCTATAGTATAATACCATGAAGAGGGGTGGCTCTAATCAGGGTACTTCAGAGTGGACATTTTCCCTAGATAGTGCCTGCTTTCAGTTTAGTCTTCAATGTTTGAAAGTATTTAACATCATGTGGTCTTCTCTCTCTTTATCTTATTTCTGTCAGTCAACTATATCCTGATACCAGGACAACTACACAAAGTGATTGAAAGCAACCTGTCCAAAAAAATAAAAAAGAATGTTTCCCCTTTTTGAAAGTCTTTCTATCCAAATGTAGCCATGTACTTCCATTACATGCTACTATAATTTTTAGTTTAATGCATTAATACTCCTTCAGTTTATCAGCTCCCCTCTATAAGGTAGTATATGATTAATAAGTCATTTTAAAAGTGGAGAAATAAATGGTGTTGGGACAATTGATCATTTTTTAAGTTAATTACTCACATATAATCAAAATTAATTCTAGGTAGACTAAAGAAATACATATAAAAAAATTTTAAGGTTCCAGAAATAGAGGAAAACATTCTTACAGTATTTGAATGGTATAGCACAGAGTTCCATTGTAGAAAATGGAGACTGAACTAGTTATTTTAAGCTGAAAAGATTTAATGTAGAGAATTAGTTGCTTCCAAGTCTATAAAAGTGCTGGATAGGTGGGGTCTAAGTTGATTCTGAAACACCACCCAGAGCTGGTCCTCCAGGGAGGCTTCTGCATCTATCACACTCAGGAAAATGGGAACTCAGCTCCAGGAATTCATTATGTTAGCTGTGACCAATAGTGAAGGAAACTGCCTTTAATATATCTGTGGCAGATGGATGCCTGTGCCTAGCTACTGATACTCATGTATGTAGTGACTAGACAGTCCAGCTTCCAAATCTTCTATAGGATATCTAATTGGCAGAATCTAAATTGCTCCTGGAATTCAAATTACAGAGGAGTTTAAGAAATGTAGTTTTTAGCATCTCAGCCTCTATAATCAAGGAAGGCACACTAGAAAGAGAATGAAATGGTTAATACATAGATATGGAAAAAATTCTTAAACAGATAACAAACGAAAATAAAAACTGGATTGTTTTCATTGCCCACCCAAAAAGCCATTGTTCCCTTCTTCTTTGGTTGGTTATCTTGTATCCATTCTTCCCATTCCCCTTTTGTATAAAATCCAAATGTTAATCTCAGCAACCACATGCCCAGTTAAAAGGCTAATTTTGAGACACCCTTGAAGCTAGAGGTAAATGACGTTGATATTGGTAGGTGGAGCTTTTGAAAAAAATCTCTTAACAGAGACTGACTCAGTTGGAAGTGGTCCATTTTTCCCTTCTCCCGTTTCTTCCTGAGTGGAACATGGACATGAGAACCAGAGCTCCAGCAACCATTCTGGGGCATGAAGCAACCTTTGGGATAGAAGTCAGGACTGAAGATGATAGAGTAGGAATGTAGAAGGAGCCTGAATTTCTAATGATCTTGGAGACACTTCCAGTGCTGAAGTGCCTGCCTCTGACTATCTTTTATATGAAAGAGAACTAAATTTCTATCTGTAAAAAAGAAAACACTCTTTATTTAGATGTTTATTTTATGAAAGTATCCTAATAGTGACACAGTAGCTGACTCCTGATTTTACTGCATGTCCATTCCTCTTTTACATGTTTCAGAGATTGGTCCTAATTTATCTGTGTCAATAATTTAATCCCATTTCTATCATTAGAAATGGTTTTGGACATGGTCATGTGATCAAGTTCTGGCCAATTAGATATAAGGGTTGGAATAGGGAGGCATTATGAAAAAGATTTCCTTACTCATTGATGAGGAAGAAACTGTTCCTCTTTTATCAACTGGGCATTGTATCTGTTTGTGATGTCTGCAAATGTGATAGCTGACTTATGCCTGTAAGGGAAGCTTATCTATGGACCAGTACAACATACTGAGGATGGTGAAGGGAAGAAAGAACACCAGCTTTGCTTATATTGTTGAGCCACTGAGTTAACCAACCCTGGAGCTGCCCTACCTGTGGACTTCTTGTTATTTGAAACAATACCTCTTGGTGATTTTTAGGCCTTTTTTTTAGTTTGGTTTCTAACCGAAGAGATTCTAAATAACATCTAACTCACATATGATGGATGTGACTAAATTGAAATGCACTCTTTAATATGATATAGTAATCATAAAAATCATAATAGTTGCTACTAATTAAATGTACCAGATGGTGTGCTAAGCACCTTTCATATATTACCTCATTTAACGTTCACATAATTCAGTGATCTGGGTATGGCTATAATTCCTACTTTAGGAGAGTAAAGTAAGTCTTAAAAAGCCAAGTTGGAGAAATAAGGTTTGAATCTATGCTTTCTGATTCCAGAGCACTATGATTCCTGCCCACTATGAAGATGTCACAAACAATAGTACAAACAAGTGACAGATTGGGAGTAAACATTTGCAAACTGCATAACAAGCGCAAGATTAATATCAATAATATATAAAGAGCAACTACTGATCAGCAGGAAAAAGCAAGTTACCTGATGGAAAAATGGTTAAAGTATTTGACAGAACAATAAATACAAATGCTTAATAAAGATATGGGGAAAAGTTCAACATCATTAGTAATTCAGCAAATGCAAATTAAGCAAGTAAATTCAGTTTAATGTAATAATGACAGATTTTTATTCTTTGGATTATCAAATTAGTATTTTTAATAGCTAATGTGCATGTGGGTATAGATAAATAGCCACAGTGAGATATTGATGAGAATGAAAGCTAGAAAAGCCTTTTTGGAAGGGAAACTTGCAATACAGATCAAAAGGTAAAATTTTAAATGTTTATACTTTACTCTAGGTATTCTGTTCCTGGGAATCTCTCCTACAGAAATAAACCCATTCCAGCAACATGGATTTAGCAGTATTTAAAATAGGCAAATTAAAAACAATATAAATGACCTATAACTGAGGAGTGGTCAAGGATGTGGTAGCCCATCCATAGTGTGCTAGTCAGATTCTCCAGAGACAAAGCAAATATAAATCTCTTTACATATAAATTTATATGTAGATTTATTATGAGGAATTGGTTAATGTGATTAAAGAGGCTGACAAGTTCCAAGATATGTAGTCACTAAGCTGGAGCACCAAGAGAGCCAGTCATGTGGTCCCTGTGGGCAAGCTGGCAGGCTTAAGACTCGGAAAAGGCAGGAAAAAAACAATGGCCCAGCTTGAAGGCAGTCAGGCAGAAGGAATTCTCTCTTACTGTGCCATTTTGTTCTATTCAGGCCTTCAACTGACTGGATGGGGCCCACCCATATTGGGAGGCAATTTACTCAGTCAACTGATTCAAATGTTAATCTTACCCAGCAACACCCTCACAGACACTCAAGTTGGCCTAGTCAAGCTGACACATAAAATTAACCATCACACATAGTATGACATATATGGTTTCTAAAGGATGTGGTACATCTGTACATTTTGACTTGAAATGATCTCCAAGCTATATTGTTACATTAAAAAATATCACTGAATAATAATACAGTATTATTCTTGTATGTGTATGTATATGTTTATCTTACATGTTTGATATATGTACGTATTTAAATACAAGAAAAAAGTCTAGAATCTTATTACTTTGGACTACAAGTTTCATGCAACAGACACGCACTTCTCTCTAACCCAGTTAATTTGAATTTTGGTAAGTGGAATCCAGGGCTCAAACAATATCAGTTATCTTTTCCCCTTTCCATCTCTCAGGTCTCAGAATCAACCTGTGATTCTCTCAGGGTTGAGGAAGATGGTCACTGATAGTTCCAGGTTTATACATGAGAAATTCCTTCTTGGTACTTTAAAGCCACAACCCATACAGCCCTAAATGCCCTCTGTTGTCTTACCCACTAACACGAATTCATCTCCAGCTAAGGATGAGTCAGAGCTCCCAAGCAGCTCCCTGGTAAGGAGTAACTTACAAGGCAGGTGCACCTGACGATAGTCAGAGCAGGCCGAGCACCACTGATGGGGCCCCCCAGCGGTCACGGGGCTGTAGGCAGCCACGCTCGGAAGGCAGCCCGGGGGCTGGTCAGAGGTAAGGGGCTCTCTAAACAAGCCAGCTGACGTGGAGCAAGGCCTTCTCTATAGTTTCCTGCTCCAGGACATTTGTGAACTGTGGGCTTAGAGGGCGGGTGCGCCCACAAGGTCATTACAAGTCCTTAACGCTAAATAGAAAATACCTTGTGCTGCTCCAGACACCCCCACCAAAACTGTTTTCAGACCAGGTAACTTCTGAGTTGTATGAAATTCCTTGTTGTATTAGGAATCTATATGCTGGGTGTTTGCTGGTCATTTTTTCATTTTAATCATTCTCTGGCAACTACCCACATTCAAAAGATTTGACCACGAAACTGTTCTCTGATAAGAGAGTTGAGGTTACCGAAGAAACTCCTCCTCACACCAGGATATAAAGTTAAAATCACATTGAACAGAACCTAGCTGAGCTTTAAGTAGAGATATAAAATATCTTCATGTTCCAAGAATGTGGTCTTTCAGTTCTCCAGAGCATCTGATGATATTAACTGCTGCTTTAATGCTGCAATCCTGACTCCAAAACACTGGCTCTTTCAGTCTTGCAGATGACTTTCTAGCCACTGCTATTCTTTCTTCTCCAACAAGTCAGAAGTCATTTTAATAAATAGAAATTTAATTGAGCATCTCCTCTTTTTTTCCCCAAGTCTCACCCAAATTGCCTTTAATATCCATACATCTACCACCAGTCAATTCAAGGCAACCCAGGCTGTTTCTGGCATGTACTTCAAAACTCTTCTGGCTTCTGCCCATCACTCAATTTCAAAGCCACTTCTACATTTTGAGGTATTTGTTAGAGCAGCGCCTCACTTCTTGGTACCAAATTTGTATTAGTCAGCTTGGGCTGCCATTTCAAAATACCATCAGATGGGGGGCTTAAACAACAGGCACTTAACTTTGTCACAGTTCTGGAGGTTGGAAGTGTCCAGAGCAAGGTCCAGCAGAGTCATTTTCTGGTAAGAGCTCCCTTCTTGGGCTACAGAGCTCGCTTTCTGAGGTGCCTTCTCACTGTATCTTCACATGGGCTTCTTCAGTTCACGTGGCAGGGTGGGGAAGGAGAAAGAATGGGAGAGTTTGTCCTCTGGTGTCTCTTCTTATAAGGACACTAATCCTATCAGATCAGGGTCCCACCTGAATGACCTCATTTAGCCCAAATTACTTCCTTATTCCAAAGACAGCAATACCAGGGGTTAGGGCTTCAAATTATGAATTCTGGAGGCACACAGACATCAGTCCATAACAAATGGCCATACTCAGCTGGCATGAAGCTGCTACTTTATTCTTGAACCCTAACCTTCTGATTTCTTGTTATTTGCTGCTACCTCACTTGATTTATAACACCAGAGCTCACCAGCTCATTATCAGCTCCTAAATACTCTAAATTCCAGTCATTTGATGGGCAAGGATTAGATTATGACTGTGTGGACCAAAATGCCAGGCTTTCCCTCAGCCATGGAGAACCAAGGAGCAGAACAGAAGAATGAAATCAGACAATTATGCATCATTTTCTATAAAAATACTCTTAAAAACATTTGCTTTTTTATTATAAATATAATGCATGCTTACTATAGAAAACTGATACAAGCAAAAGAAAGAAAATTAAAAAATCATCCATAATTTCATTATTCAGAGTTTAACTACTTCTAACATTTTGATATAGTTCTAACATTTGATGCATGTGTGTGTGTTCTGTAGACACTCTGATAAGGTGTTTGTTTACAACTAAAAAGATAGTTCCAAGGGTGATATTCCCCTTGGTAAATTTTCCAAGGGAAATTTCCAATTTCCATGTGTTTTCTGTAGGATTGGCATAGTTCACTTGACCATTACCTTGATTTTCTATTTCTTCCTTCTTATAAAACACCACAAGGAATATCTCTGTAGCAAAATCTTTGTGCACATTTATAATTATTTTCTTGGAATAAATTCCTAGGAATAGAGTTACAGTTATATCTATATCAAAGCGTAGGTTTGTAAAAGATTTTGATACAACTTTCTAGAGGGCTCTTTGGAAATATCTATTAACTCTTCTGCCAACAACATGCAAGAATGGCTGGTTGTTATCATCAGGACCCCCTCTGGTTATTAGAGAACATCTTTGCCAAATTTTTACATGAAAAGGGATATATGGTTGTTTCTATTAGTATATGTTTTCCTCTTCTCTTTCTTTCCCTCGATCCTTTCCCTCTTCCATTTGTTTCCCCCCCTTCTTTTTTCTTCTTCCTTTTCTCTCTCTATCCCTTTCTTCCTCTTTTTTCCTTTCGTTTTCCCACATCTCTCCTTCCTTTACTCCCTTCCTTTATTCCAAGGTTGAAAATTTTTATTTTTGCAACCAATTTATTGAGGAAATAGCCCCAGTAGGGTATAAGTAAAAATAATTTTATTCACTTCTCCACTGTCCATTCAAACCACTGCAGATGCATTCTTCCAGGACCTTGGAATTCTCCTCCATCAGGTCTTTCAAATAATCCCTCTGTCACCTCCTTACAGGTGCATAAGGTGCCATATGTGCCCTACTCCCAGAACAATGCTGCTTCTACACCAACAAATCCAGTCTCGTCCAGGATGGCGCAAAACACCTCCGCGAACAAGCCTCCAAACTCCTAGAAAACTCCCCTAACAATCCGTTCCCTTACCCCTTCAACTGGCTCCTGCCCCTCCTAGCCCCTATTACCTTTATCATTCTTCTTCTCCTTTTCCTTCCCTGCTTCATTAACCTATTCCAAAAATTCATTCAAAATCAAATTTTGAAAATTTCTAATCATACTGTCAACCAGTTACTCCTCCAGGGCTATCAAGGCCTTCTCATGAAGAATAACGAAACCAGCTAGATGACATCACGAATCATCTCAGAATGCCTGCCCTTCCCCAACTCTACAGCAATGGCCTTGCTAACCCCAGAATCTACACCCCCTTCCAGCAGGAAGTAGCTAGAGAATGAGATTCTACGCCCAATTCCCCAGAAGTCCAACTAAGAACAGAAAAATACGGGAATGAAGGCAAATTCTGGTGCGCTAAGACCCCCACCCCTTAAGACCCAATCACCACCGACCAGATGGTCGCCCACCCCTTAAGATCCAATCACCAAGGCAGAACACACCCTACCCCTACTCCTTAAAAATGCGCTTCCTCATCCACGAGCTGCTGCTCCCTCCCTCTGGGGGCAGCCACTTTCTCTTTCAGATAATCGAATCTCGTGCATGGGCCCGTGTCTCCTGAGAGGTTCTGGGGTAAGGAGGGTTGTGGCGAGATACCCTTTCCCTTCCTATTCCAAGAACAGCTTCGTAGAATGAATGAAAAATCTGATCCAATGTCATATCGTAAAACTCTACTCCTTTCCACCGTAACACTTCATCTCTCTTATTTGCAACTGCTCTAGGCTGGGAAGCCAGGGTGTGGCTGGCCTCCCACCTTGTACTAATCAGTGAATTAGTTAAGTGTGAAGTTTTAGTCAAAAGTATAATTTTTTTAACTTTATGAATGAGTAAAAAGTTGTTTGTTCCAAACTTGAGGTTTCCTCAGAACTCCAGAAGAGCCAGACACCATGCCAGTGCCGACCATCCTCAGAGACTCCCTGCTGGGCCCCCTGCTCACAGACAGCACCTCTTCCTGGGCTGGCCTCTCATGCACCCCACCTCCCTCTGTATCTAGAACCTCTTATTTCTGAGGTTGTCCAGCTCCAGGCAAGAAGCCCACTTGGATGGAGACTTTTTTCAAAAATCCTCTTGCTCCTTCCCTTGGAGTTATTTAACCCACAGGCACACCCCACCAATGCAGGAAGGAACTAGCTTCTGATCTCAGTCTTTTTACTCTGTGAGCTCTGGACACAGCTCTCTACCTTCAGTCTTCTCAGACAATGTGAAACCCAGTGTTTGTGTCACGGCAGGCTTAAGGAACCCCATGTCAGGTTCTGTGAAAGATTCCCTTAAAGGCCCTCCCAGATGTCTGGAAATGAGGAGGAAGAGTGCGAGAAAGGAGGGAGGGAAAGCACAGTACAATGACACTGACAACTCTTTTCAAGGGGCCTCTTTTGTTACTACTTCCTGTAGCCTAGCTGTGCATGGTCACCGGAGCTGGCAAAACCAACTTCACGACCACTCAGCATGTCCAGCCCTGCTCTGGGACCCGAGGATCCCTGGCAGTTACTTTTTCACTGATTCCATTTTAACATTCTGTTTCATGTATATCTTGTTGGCTATTTGGATTTTTCTTTTGTGGATTGCCTGTTTTTTTAACCCTTAGTCCATCTTTCTGTAGAGATTTTTTTCTGTCTAGTTTGTAGGAGCTCTTCTTACAGAAAAAATACTTGTCTGTATGTTGCAAATAGATACTATGCTACAATGTATGTTGCACATAAACATTTTGTTAGCTATTTAGCTATTTCTTGTTATTGGTTTTGCATACCAAATTTAGGGAAGATGCCATTTAGAGCAAGATTAAAGAAGTATAAAAAATAAATTTTTCTCATTATCAATTGGAAGCATCATCATTTACTTATCCAATCCTAGATTTTCTTGTTTTGCTTTAAAAAGTATCTCTTTATTTCTCTCATATTAGGTATACATATTAGGTATCAAAAACTTGTCCAAACTCATCTTAGGTTGATAACTTTCTTCCCTGTTAGCATTAATATGCTGATATTAATTAGAGGCCATGTGCTAGCCTTAAACTGCTGTTATAAAGGAGCCTTATCTTTAGACTTCTTAAACTAAACTGAGGGATTTACATTTCCTATACCTTCTTGCACATGAGGAAAGTACTTCTCTGCAAGAAGCCTTTCTATAATCCAAGTGGTCCCTCTCAGTCAGAAAAAGAGATTTTTCTATTTGGGATATTTATGCATGTATGTATAGCAACAGGAAGAACTTTTATTTTTCCCAATCAGGAGATGACTTTTACTTTACCTACACATCTCTTCCCAGGCTGGAAACTTTCTCTTCAATTACTTAAATTTGTATGCAATAAACTCTTTCTGTATGAGCTACTCAACAGTTGCACTAGAGGGTAAGGAATGCAGAGGAACTTCCCACACATTTTCCTTGAAGAATTCAGGCCTACTCTAGCTATTCAAGGTGCATTCCTGGGAATAATGAAGGAGAAGAAGAGAGAATGTGTGTAAGGCCTGGCCTCTGTCTTGGAAACCTGCCTATTTTCCATGTTTCCTCATTTTAGTTTTATATCCATGACCTGGAGTTTTTCTAGAACTGCAGCTCACTGGGACTTTTTCTAAACACTCACATTTACTCTACCCCCACCTAGCACCAAGCTAAGCATATGGCAGGTCCTTACTGACTGACTAGGTGGTAAGAACTGACCTTTGCCTGACCCTAGACTTGCACACATCAGGGGAGAAAAAAGAGCACTGTCAGGTTAGCAGGGAAAAAGGGTGATAAAAATCCCAAAAGGCCCAGATGAAGAAAACAGGCCAAATCACTGAGTAAAGATTCTGAGGATTGCATTTCTATTTTTCCTCTCAAGTTTTATTCAACCAGGAATAAGATAGTAATTTGTGCATGGTTTGCCTGATAATTCAGTAAATAAGTTGAGTAGAGATAGTAGTTTGAAATATTAATTAAGAGTGAGAACCTTTAGATCTGGCAGATAGGCATTCCAGCTCTAGCTCTGGGAAGTCCTAGTTTATACTTTGGGCAAGTGAACTTGAAGTCACCATTTCTTTACTTGTAAATTAGCTCTAATAATACCTAGCTCAGAACATTGTTGTGAGGACTATATGAATGCTAAGTGGATTTTCCAGGCACAGTAATTTCTTTATAAATCACACATACACATAATATCCTACACTGCTAGGTGTGCTTGATTAAATTCACAACACCAGGAAATTTCCTAAGAAACTGCCAAGCGGAACCCCAGAAGGCTGCAGGTAGACCTGAACAAACCTGGAATTTCATTTTTAAATAGTGTCTCATTCCAGGGACAACCCACTGAAAAAAGCTGTTAGTGGCATTTGCGCCCCCTATGCAAGGGCTACTTGATCTTCAGAGTGACCAGCCTCCTGAATCCTGAATCATCAACCTCCTGATCCTGTCCATATAGGTTTAGTGTAAAGTAAACTTTATCATAAGATTTATTATCTGAATTGGTAACCCAAATAAAGTATTTTGGGTAATGTTCTGTAGAAATGAATATCTTGACTAAATAGAACATCCCACTCCATGGCCAGATCAAGAGTTATATAGACCAGTTGTCTAAAAATCTTGCTAGGACAACTACTGCAGAAAAGAGTCACTCGCAAACTGAATCGTTTTGAACATTAATGATTCATTCTTTCCATTAACTTGAAGGCATTTCCATTGACTGGATTTGACAGGCATTTCTAGACCACCCATCGTGAGCCATCCCAATTCCCAATGACCTCACGGTGTCATGGGAGAGATAGTCAGGTCATTTAGAATTTCCGTACAGTGTTAATACTGTTATGGGGAAAACACAAGTGTTACCAATGTCTTGACTTTTGTAATTTTTGTAATAAAAACAACCTGGCAAGCCTGCAGTTTTTAAAGTGCTTTTGAAGAAAATAGGCACATTTATGTTTAAACTGTTCTATTTTAGTTTGTGACTATTTCAGAGCCAATAGATTAGATCATTGATGGGCAGGTGCCCCATATCAGAGATACAGTATGTATTCACAACTGTGACTCCCACATACTCCCCTGCAGAAAAGTTTGGAGGGACCCTGGGGACAAGACGCTGGCATCTGTCTCCCAGAAGCAGTATGGTTTGGGCACCAGAGTGGGCAAGTGGTATGTGAAGAAAGGGCTTCCGTGGCACTACCCCCAGGCTGGGCTGGAGCCTCCACCTCTGTGGGATGACTAGCCCCCAGCCCTCTGCCTTCTCTGTCAAAACACCTACCACACTGAGGTGTCGCTGCCTATCTCTGGTCTGCTTCCCCTGCCAGACTATGGCATTCCAGAGGGCAGTGACCTTTGAACCCTGGGGCAGAACTCTTTGTCCTATTTATCTGTAGATCCCCAGTGCCTGGCACAACAACTGGTGCACAGTGAGCTCTCCATAAATGTTTGTTGAAAGAAAAATGAGCAAATGTTATAGGCAAAGTGTATAAATCAGGGATTGTAATCAACTTCAAACTTGTTCCTAGCCGATTCCTAGCAGTGGCTTAGGGCCATATTAAACCTTGCATTGGAATGATTTATGATGCCTGGCTTAACACAATGACAAGAACATACTCAATGAAATAATACATGAATTGTGTTTTAGACATGGCCAATTATCAAACCTAGGAATTAACTTAATTCAGAGTTTCTGTTTTAATCATTAATACTATCACATGGAAATATTTGAGGAGCTCAGCTTTATGCTATGGAACTTAAATACACTTAAAATTCAAGCAGCTTTTATTTACTAAAAGCCTCTAATTGAGGAATAGCCTCTTCTTCAATTAAACATTTAGCTTCAGTAAATGTGGTTTATGAATTTTACTCCCTGTTTTTAATTGCTGTAGACATTTGCTAAACATCTGGTTTTATAGCCATTTAAATGAAGAGGTTTTGCCATAATAAAATGTGTATATTTGTTTTGAGTGAGTAACATGATTTTTTATGGGAGTGTGTCTTGTATAATGCAGTTAAAGCCTTCTATAGCAACTAGCTTTCAAAATGTATAGAACGTTATAATCCAAAAGACATTTGCTGTAGAAAGATGTGAGTAGATGGAAGTATATAAATTGAAGGAAATCAAAATTATTTTCTCCTTGGAACCCTGATTGCATGTCTGTTATATCATTAGCAAACTGTCAAATGCTTTGGGAAAGAAAGGTAATTTATGGAGTGGAACCCCCAAACATCCTCCTTCTCCTCCCTCGTCCCCCACCTCTCACCCTCCACCAGGTCTGCTCTCACCCCACACCCACATGAGTATACTGCAGTCACAGACACACTTGAGGAATAGCTATTAGAAAAATGGAAATATATAAAACTTTCCACTTCTGGTAATTTAGGTGAGGATGCACTAATAAACTTAAAAAATAATTATGAGTGATACAGTTCAGAAGATTTCTAAATACTGAAATAGACATGTATATGTACATATAATTATCTACCTTCAGGGACACATTATAAATCATCCAGAAATCCTTCAATCTTTCATTTACTGGGTTCATCATCTCTTTCTGGTATTAATGATTCCTTCTGCAGCTTCCTGTCAACTCACCTAAGAGGACACATGTCAGCAGTAACCTCATTTGATCAAATTCCCTTGGAACCCAGCTAAGGCCTGGTCATTAGGACTCTAAATATTTAGCTGTTTGAACGGAATTCATACAAATGACTAAGGTGCTGGTGTTTTACGTGATGAATTAGAAAAGAGAGTAACATTCCTGACAGAAGAACACATTTTAAAGACATTGCTTAGTTTCTCTTTGCATTCCCTCCTTCGTTATCCCTCTTTGTTACCCCTCCTTCAAATCCCAGGAAGGGGTTCTAGGGATTATTTGTAAAGTAGTTTAAAAGTATCCTGAAGGTTCTGCTGGGTGATCTCCAGAATTTTTCCCCAGAACAGTCTGCATGCATACGGAGAAGATGGTGATTGGCACCGTTAGCTAGAAAAGAGGAAAACAAGTTTGTCAACACTGTGCATTTTTTTTAATGGATTACTCAACCCCCTAAGACCCAAACTGTACTTTAGCACCTCTCCAAAGCACCTTTTGTTTCCTTTAACTTGTGCTGCCTTCAGCGTTGTTCCTGAAATTTATGCTATTGTCGAAATCCTAGATTAAAAATCTAGTAGTGTGGCTAAATGCATTTAAGTCTCTTCTCTGTAGGTGTTCAGCACCCTTATCAAAGGTCCATCTCTTCATGTGGGGATCTGTGTCTATGTAGATGTGTGCAAGTCTCTTTCTCTCTCTCTCTCTGTCTCTCACACATACACACACTCCCACGCACACAAAGCACGAACTGACTTTTCTGCCACTTTGCATTATCACCCCCATTAGGATTATCAGAGTATTGGAATTGTGGGTAAAAGAAGATCTATTTCTTTTCCAAAGGGTGAGAAAATGGGAGGGTGTCAGGGACAGCGAAAAGAGAAAATAAAGTGTGTGTGTGTTTTGGGTAGGGGGAGGGAGCAGGAGAGAGGGGGAATATGAGTGAGTGTGGAGGGAGGAGGGGAAATGAAAGGATATTATATATTTTTTTGTATCTGTCATTTCCCTGCTATCTCCCATATGACTTCTTAATCCATCAGAATGCTGGGAAGATAATGTTTTGGGCGAAATAACATGAGAGAGAGGATAGACTCCCAAGGACCAATATCTTTATTGCTCGGAGGATAAACGGATTATGTCAGCCATTTTCTGTTGCTGACAGCTTTTCTTATTAACCGATTTTATTTTTTAATCTTCCGGGGAAGAAATATGGTTTTATGTCACAATAAAACGCCGGTCACATCTAATTCTGCCCTCAAACAAACAGATTTCTGAAAGCCTTGCAGAGAAATTTGAAATAACTTTAAAGAGGGGGTTTTTGGATAAAGTCTTTATCCAGGGGCTTGTTCAACTGCAGTGTAAAAGGTTTAGAGAGAAGAGGAGAGGAGAGGAGAGAGAGAGAGAGAGAGAGAGGAGCACAGGAGGAGGCAGAAGGCAAGAGGGAGAGGCGAGAAGGAGAAAGGGAGACCCACACAGCTGCTCGGCCCGGTCATCTCTCCTGAAACACGCTCTGGGCCCAGTCTGGGGGATGCAGTTTGGCTGGAAGAGGCCGGGAAGGTGAGCCGCGGGGAGGCGGGCCTCCTCGGGGGGCCCCCGGTGTGGGAAGCTGCTCGTGCACACCCCTGTGAAACAGACACTTGTTCTCCAGTGTTTCTAGAGCCATTAGTAGTTGATGGTGTGTCTTTCAAGAAACATAAACAAATCAATGTGAATTCTGTGAGGTGTTTAGAGCTCATAGGCAGTGCTAGTCTTTTTTTAAAAATTTTTTATCCAGAACTCCTTTGCTGAGAGATTTCCACCTGCTTGAGGACTTAGGTCTTGTGTCCCCCCTAAGAAAATCTTCTGTCAGACGCCCCCGACAGCTCTGGCCTTTGCTCACTTTGGTGGGTCCGCAGCAAGCACATAACCATCACTAATATAAAAAACTGCTCGTTTCTTCTCTTCTGTGTGGCACAAAGCAATTTAGCCAGAGCCCCTGCCCACCAGGGGCTTAGCCCAGAAAACGTCCTTAATTTGTGCCTCTCGCTTTGTTCAGCGCCCTGCTCGCTGCAGAGCCGGTACTTGATTGATAACGATGGCCGAGTCTTACATCGTGCCCCGCCGGCAAATATTGGTGATTTAGAGCACTTTAAGAATCTGTTAAAAATAAATCGCTTGGATTTTTTAAGGTGTTGTTTTGTGTAAGCGAAACTCGCTTTTCAAAAAAGAATTCTGAAAGTTCGGGAACTTAAAACTTGTCCTAAGGCAAGTCAGCCAAGCTGAGCGCCTCCAGCCAGTGGCGAGGAAAGGGGAACCAGACGGAGCCAGACGTCTTCTTACATCGGGGCAGTGAGTGGGTTTTCCTGCCCCCCTTGCTTTACCTGAAGAGACAGAGAACTGGTAGAAATGGACAAAAATAAGTCATTCGAGGTCTTTCCATCCTGTAGTGAAATGACTCCGTGCCAGGACTTAACCAGAGAGGCTGGCGATGCTTTGGTTAGATACCAGCCTGAACTGAAAGTGCTTTGGACTCAGAACTGGGATTTTTAAAAATACTTTAAAATGGATAGGTCCTAAGGGACCAGTTTTATTGGCTGTGACATATGTGTCTGTCTGTGTGACCGGCCCTGCAGCCCGCTCGCAGCCCTGATCCAGGCGAGGGGTGCCGCAGAGCTAGGCACTGCCATCTGTGGAGGGCTGGTGGTGGCCCAGAAGGCAGCCCTGGTGTCCAGGGAATGGGCTGATTATTTGGCGTGGCAATAATAATATTCTTCTTTTCAGCTTACTAAGCACTTGCACACAAATTGTTTTAACACATCCCTCCATATGGGGAAGATTATGATAATAGCATCATCAGTTACCACGACGGTGGCCACAAACACTGGTGCGTGCTCCTTTTGTGTCAAGCATATAGACTGTTACATCTAATCTCTTCAACAACCCTTTAAGGTCAGTGCTATTTTATAGTTGAAACTGAGCCAAGGAGAAGTTAAATAACTTGTCCGAGATCACACAGTATGTGGTAGAGCCTGGGGACCCACTTCCAGAAACTGTGCTTTTGATGAACTAGATGAGGCATGGGCAAGGCAGGTGACATATTAAGAAAGGTCACACAGCCACCTGATTGGTGGATCTGGATCCAATGCCAGACTTTCAAGCCACCGCTGCAGCCCCGTTCTCCCTCTCCATCGCCACCCTGTGCACTTTCCACTCTGTGTCCCGGCCGCACGGACCTAAGTGCTGGTCTCCATCACCTCTCAGGCCTCTATACCTTTGAACATGTTCTCATCTCCTATTGGGAGGATCTCACTCATCCTTCAAGGCTCGGCTCCGTTAAGTCCATTAATTCCCCTTGAACCGCTGTGCGGGGTTCACTGCCTTCTGGCTACCCCTTTACTTCCCCACTCATCCCACTGGCCGTGTCCTCACCATTCCAGCCCTGCAGAGGCTGTGTTTGTGCTTCCCTCGGGTTCTGGTGCCTAGTACTGTGCTGGTCAAAGTGCCTAGCTGAGTGGTTTGCACCCAACTATATTAATTAAGGCTTACATCTTCACTTTTAAAGAGGAAGTTCTTGTCCCTACCTCGAGCCTCTGTTTTATGCCTCATCACTTGAAACCCATGGCCGGGAGATGCCTGCCCTGGTGGGCAGGAGTGTGCCTTGTTTAGGAGTTCCTTTTCTGAGAGGTTTAATGTGTCCTTTCAAAATTTTTCAGAATTTTTGGTTGATTCTCTAAAATTCCAGAGCAGAAGCTACAAAAAAGTCTTAGTGTAAGATGATTTTTACTTATAATTCTGTAACAAAAGGAATATGCTCCCACCTGCTTGGCGTCAGGAAGAACCCAACCTCCTACAAATGAGCTTTACTCGGACTTTGCAGTATTGTGGTGAGAACCTTCTTCTTTAAATGCTCCACACCATTATCCTGCTCTTCACTTTTTCTGTGAGCATCTCCAGAGCACTTTTACAATGTGCTGTAACTCAGCGTGTCATAACTGATGCCCCACTGACACTGTTCTAAAGGACATTAATAGGCAATTGAAAGAAAGAAAAATGGGGGGAGGGCAGAGAATGAAAGAGCATGAATGAGAGAGAGAGAGAAGAAAGGAGGGAGAAGGGGTGCACATCCCATGTCAAATAAGGATGAAAATGCATTTAAATTGGTTTCTGGAGAACAGCCAGTACTTCGCAGAGCCTCCATTATGCCGTGTTTCCTGGATTTATTTATTTATTAAAATAGGGAACCCATTTTTGGGAGGCTCCAATTAACATCTCCTATAATGCTATGCCTATCCATAGTTTGGTAAGTTTTCTTCAACTCTTAAGCATAAACATCCTTGACTCATTTTCTACCTCAAAGCATATTCTAATGTTTGCTTTCAGATATAAAATAATGTTGACTATAACATGCCTTGGGTTACAGAGTCTCTGAGGATGGGAAAGTTTCAGACTATGTTAGAATGCCATGGGGCTCTCATGGGACTCTCGTGAACACCAGGCGACTGACAGTGGTAGGGCTGGGTCCTCATGCTGACCCACAGAGGGCATTTGCTGTGGAGTCTGCTGTGAGAATGACTGGCTGCTGACACAGTCTGCGATCCCCTGGCATGGGGTCATGCAGAAGCCCAAAGTCCTGGGCCACAGTAGCCAGGCAAGTTTGGTGTGAGTCTGGGTTGCATTTGCAACAGGGAGAATGCATTTGGGCATTTTCCAAAGCCTGCGGTGTGGGTGGCTACCACCGGCTTCTTTTGCATGTACACTTAACACAACAGTCTGCGGAAGATATCATTGGTTGAGAGCTTCAGTTTTCTTTCTTAGAAATGGGAAAAATCAGAATAATAGTACCATTTCCCATGGTTGTTGAGATGAGTGACTGAGATAATGTCTTAAAAGCACCAGGCATATGGCTAAACAGGTAATACATATTCAACAAACAGTGACAGTTATTAAAACCACAATAATAATAGTTGTGATCATAACAAAGTCTGTGCACTGCATTATTTGAGTCAGGCTGCTTTTTGCCACTCTGTAGTTACTGAGACGTAGTAAACATTTAGTAAATATCTTTCTTTGGATGAATGAGTACTAGCTTACATGTCCTCTACCTTCACTGACCATTTTGTCTCCATACTTAGGATGACAGGTTTCCTTCTGTTTCTTGTTTATCTCCTGGGATCTTAATGCATCACTATTAGTTTCCTCAGACTTCCATAACAAAGTACTAAAAACTGGTGGCTTAAAACAACAGAGATTTATTCTTTCACAGTTTTGGGGGCTTAAAGTCCAAAATCAAGGTATTGGCAGAGCCATGCTCCCTCTGAAACCAGTAGGGGAGAATCCTTCCTTGTCTCTTCCTAGCTTCTGGTGGTGGCTTAGTTGATCCTTAGCATTCCAGGATCTGCCTCCGTTGGCCTGTGACGGTCTCCCTGTGTGTCTTTGTTTTCCCATGGTGTTTTCTTCTTACAAGGGCAGCAGTCATACTGAGTGAGAGCCAACCATAATTACCTCATCTTAACTTGATTACATCTGCAAAAGCCTTATTTCCAAATAGGGTCAGACTCACAGGCACTGGGGTTAGGACTTGAACATATCTTTTTGGCAAACACAAATCAAGCCATAGCATCACTACCTCCAGACTTCTTAAATAAAATAATAACTGTCCCTAAGGTTTAAGCCATTGTTAGGTTTGCTGTTACTGGCAGCAAATGCATCCCACGTGATAATGGCCTGGCAAGGACTAGAGTCACAAGAGCATTCTTCGGACTAGGTCCAAACTACCACAGGAGTTAGGATTAACCAGGCCTGAGACCCATCACTGGGGTTGGAGGCCCAGGGACATGGAAGCCAAGTACTGAGGTGATAGCCCCAGGACCACATGTGAGGAAAGCAAGCACAGTTCTCCAAAGGGAAGGTGGGATGAGACAGTATGATTACCACAGGGAGGAGGAAAGGATGCTTAGCAGACGAAAACAGTACCACCTGCTGTAAAAATTAAATGTCCCACTGGGGGCATGGTGCTGCATCTTAAGGGAATATGATCCAGCCAAAAAAAAAGTATGTTTATACACATCTCTGTAATAACATATAGAAATGCTTATAATAATGTTAATAGAAAAACGTATGCAAGATCATTGCCCAAATTTTCTTTAATGAAGCTGTGACTTCAGTAAGTTAAGTTTTAAAACATTAGATGTAAGTAGACAAGTCAACCTTGTGCTAGCCATTGTAAGAATGTAAATGAACTATGTTGTTTTTGTTGGTATAACCCTGAATGATTTATTTAGAACAAAGAATTGATACCAACATTTATGCAAAGCTAAACTTGCAGGAGAGACATTTAGCATGTGAAAGGGAACTTAAGGAACTGAAGAGATTTCAAGAGCAAGAGCTTTGACTGGAAGGAAGGTTTAAAGATGATGGGGGCCTTCTTGGAAGATGGGGGATCAAAAGCAGGACCAGATTCCCCCTCCTTGCTGCTGTAACGGGAGAACAATAGCATCTTCCGAGGAAAAGAAAATCAGTGACCCCCTAGTCTAGGCCAAGAAAACAACCAACAAATCTAAGTAAATGCAGTGACCCTGATTCAACCAAGCAGTTCTGCAACACCAGAGAGGCAGGACCAACCCCTGAAGGAGGCTTGAATGAGTTGATAACTTTAAAAGAAGTAACAATGATGCTAAAAATGAAACAAGTTACAAAACTAGAGGACAGCAAAAATATGGAAATATCTGTAAAGAGTGAACAAGAATCACAGGGAGCTAAGAACAAAATCGAGAAGCCCAGAAACTCAAGAATGTCTACATGTCCTATGAAGGGAGGTGAAAACCATGTACGTGGAGGAAATTCATACATAAACGGGACCCTTGAGGAAACAGGAAAGACTAGTCCTGTGAATACCAGGATCAGGGATACAAGGGAACAAGAAGTCCATTACATGAAAGAAATTTCATCATGCAAATTAGAATGGTCCAGACAGTTTCATTTAAGAACAGTTCTCAAAGAGAGATCCCTTTTTCTTTGAAATGTTGGAGCCAAAGACAAGTCACCAAGAAAGAAAATGAAAGAAATGGCAAGGTGACTTATATGTTTATTCTGAGCCCTGACATTTAAAGTTGTAAGAATAAGCATGGCTTTATTACTTCAACTCTCAGATTTTGAAGAAGGACTTCAAAATGTGTGTGTGTGTGTGTGTGTGTGTGTGTGCGCGCGTGCGCGCGCACTCCTACAGCTGCATGCACTTGCTTTGAAAATCTATATAAAACCAAACGTAGAGTTATTGAAATGTGGTTATCTCCCCACTTACTCATTTAGTGCCTCGTTTTGAGGGTTGAAGAACAGTACTTCACAGGTAAGCCCCAAATAAAAATGGAGTTTTGCGCTTACCCACATTTAGAAAGAAAAATGGTTTGTGTGGCTGTGCTAGGTCAGGGGTGGTGGTGGGGAGTTGGGGATGTGGTTCTGGGAGGCTTCCTGCTTTTATTAGTCTCCTAACAAATCAACTGGGTGGCTCTAAACAACAGAAATTTCCCTCTCTCAAGTCTGGAGGCTAGAGGTCTGAAATCAGAAGGGCCATGCTCTTTCCAAAGGCTCTAAGGAAGAATTCTTTCTTTTCTCTTCTAGCTTTTGGGGGTGGCTGGCAATCCTTGGCTTGTGGCCAGTCTCTGTCTCCATCTTCATGTGGTCATCTATCCTCTGTATGTGTCTGTTCCATATTTCTCTCTTCTTATAAGAACACCAGTCATTGGGTTAGGGTCCACCTGGATCCAGTGTGATTTCATCTCAACTTGATTGCGAAGACCTAATTTCCAAAAAGTGTCACATTCACAGTTTCTGAGAGGACATTGATTTGAGAGGTGGGGACATTATTAACCAAACTGACTGATAATGAGACACTAGAAGAATCCCAGTTCTACCAGCAGAGGAGCAGCACCAAGGATACCACATAACCTCTGGTGGACGAAGCCCTGGGCAACAGGCAATGTGAGGCCACCCTAGGTTGGTCGTATGCATCCCAGCCCTGCCCTTGCTCTCAGATAAGCAGAGCTATGGTGAGGCAAATAGGTTTTACAATTAGTCTGTTCCATTTCTTTCTGCCTACTGAAGTTCTTCAGTACGGAAACTGTCCTCTCAATCTCCTGAACCTCAACTGCTTCCTTTCTCCAGGCTCCTTTGCATGAAGGAGATATAATGTAAGAAATACTATACGTGTGTGTGTTCATGTGTGTGTGTGTGCATGCATGTATACACACTAAAAACTACAACCCAGTGTGGTAGAGGGTAAGGTCTCAGATCTGAATTGGAAGTTACAGTTTTGGCCTTTCCTTGTTGTGTGACTAGGAAAATTAACCTCTCTGGGCCTTGGTGTCCTGACTTTCAAAATAACTGGACATAAATTTTGTATTGAAAGTATGAAAATTGGGAAGTTTGTTTTCTTAACATGACAAAGAGTATTATTTAAAATAAGGCACCAAGACCTCTCAGAATGCCTCAGTCTTGCAAACCACATTTCCTGGTCAGTTGAGGAAAGAGAGAAACATGCACATTATGGAGGAATAAAACAACAGATACAAATACATTTGAAACAATAATCTGGAGACTTTTCTAGTATAATATTAAGTGATTATAATTTACTTTATTAGAGATAAGAAAGTTTAATAAATCAACAACTATGAAAGAAGAGGCAAAATTTGTATTATTTGAAGGTGATGATTGTCTCTTTGGAAAACCCAAAAAGATTAAATGAAAAACTGTTAAAACCATAATAAGTTGAAAAAAGTGTCTTTTTAAACTTTAATTCTCTGCATAGTTGTTATTTATAAAACAAAACATACAAAAACACCAGTAACTTTCCTATAACTCAACAATGACCAGTTGAAGGTAGAATTTATAAGAGCCTTTGGGTAGGGTAGTAGCAGAGGTTTTGATAAGTAATTGGATTCACAATATAATTTGATGGAAATGTGATATAACTTACTGCTAGATTGCACCAGAGAAACGGAAAAATATAATTTTAATAAATAAAAAGTTATACAACGGGGGCGGAAGATGGCGGCGTGAGTAGAGCAGCGGAAATCTCCTCCCAAAACAACATATATCTATGAAAATATAACAAAGACAACCCTTCCTAGAATAAAGACCAGAGGACACAGGACAATATCCAGACCACATCCACACCTGAGAGAACCCAGCGCCTCGCGAAGGGGGTAAGATACAAGCCCCGGCCCCGCGGGAGCCGAGCGCCCCTCCCCCCAGCTCCCGGCGGGAGAAGAGCAGGCAGAGCGGGAGGGAGACGGAGCCCAGGGCTGCCGAACACCCAGCCCCAGCCATCCGGGCCAGAGTGTAGGGCCCTCGATACTGGGAAAACAGGGCAGTAAGAACAGTGAGCAGGCACTGGAGGCTGGGAGACAGAGGACATAAGAAAAGCGCGCGACCAATTTTTTTTTTTTGGCTTTTTTGTTGCTTTGTTTTGGCGAGCGCTGTTTGGAAGCCTTAAAGGGACAGGGACCCCAATATTAGGGAAACAGGGCAGAAAGACCGGTGAGCAGAGGCCTGAGGCTGGCACCGGAGAATAAAGAAAAACGAACGACCACCTTTTTTTTTTTTTAAATAAAAATTTTTTTTTTTTTTTTTAATTAAAAAAAATTTTTTTTTTCTTGTTTTTTTTTCTGTGGTCGTTGTTTTGTTTTGGCGGGTGCTTTTTGGAAGTCTTAAAGGGGCAGGGCAGGCCACTTAATCCAGAGGTAGGGAATCCGGGACCTCTGGGCACCCTAACCCCTGGGCTGCAGGGAGCAGGGAGGCCCCTTACGGAGATAAATAGCCTCCCAGCAGCTCCTGCTCCAACGCGACTCCACCATTTTGGAGTAGCTGCCCGAGCCAGGCCACGCCCACAGCAACAGCGGAGATTAACTCCATAGCAGCCGGGCAGGAAGCAGAAACCCTGTCTGCGCGCAGCTGCGCAGCACAAGCCACTAGAGGCCGCTGTTCTCCCAGGAGAGGAGGGCTACAAACCAACAAGAAAGGAAGTCCTTCCAGCCGTCACTCGTCCCAGTTCTGCAGACTATTCCTATCACCATGAAAAGGCAAAGCTACAGGCAGACAAAGATCACAGAGACAACACCAGAGAAGGAGACAGACCTAACCAGTCTTCCTGACAAAGAATTCAAAATAAGAATCATAAACATGCTGACAGAGATGCAGAGAAATACGCAAGAAAAATGGGATGAAGTCCGGAAAGAGATCACAGATGCCAGAAAGGAGATCGCAGAAATGAAACAAACTCTGGAAGGGTTTATAAGCAGAATGGATAGAATGCAAGAGGCCATTGATGGAATTGAAATCAGAGAACAGGAACGCATGGAAGCTGACATAGAGAGAGACAAAAGGATCTCCAGGAATGAAACAATATTAAGAGAACTGTGTGACCAATCTAAAAGGAGCAATATCCGTATTATAGGGGTCCCAGAAGAAGAAGAGAGAGGCAAAGAGATGGAAAGTATCTTAGAAGAAATAATTGCTGAAAACTTCCCCACACTGGGGGAGGAAGTAATCAAACAGACCACGGAAATACACAGAACCCCCAACAGAAAGGATCCAAGAAGGGCAACACCAAGACACATAATAATTAAAATGGCAAAGATCAAGGACAAGGAAAGAGTGTTAAAGGCAGCTAGAGAGAAAAAGGTCACCTATAAAGGGAAACCCATCAGGCTAACGTCAGATTTCTCAACAGAAACCCTACAGGCCAGAAGAGAATGGCATGATATATTTAATACAATGAAACAGAAGGGCCTTGAACCAAGGATACTGTATCCAGCACGACTATCATTCAAATATGACGGTGGGATTAAACAATTCCCAGACAAACAAAAGCTGAGGGAATTTGCTTTCCACAAACCACCTCTACAGAACATCTTACAGGGACTGCTCTAGATGGGAGCACTCCTAGAAAGAGCATAGCACAAAACACCCAACATATGAAGAATCGAGGAGGAGGAACAAGAAGGGAGAGAAGAAAAGAATCTCCAGACAGTGTATATAACAGCTCAATAAGCGAGCTAAGTTAGGCAGTAAGATACTAAAGAGGCTAACCTTGAACCTTTGGTAACCACGAATTTAAAGCCTGCAATGGCAATAAGTACATATCTTTCAATAGTCACCCTAAATGTTAATGGGTTGAATGCACCAATCAAAAGACACAGAGTAACAGAATGGATAAAAAAGCAAGACCCATCTATATGCTGCTTACAAGAAACTCACCTCAAACCCAAAGACATGTACAGACTAAAAGTCAAGGGATGGAAAAACATACTTCAAGCAAACAACAGTGAGAAGAAAGCAGGGGTTGCAGTACTAATATCAGACAAAATAGACTTCAAAACAAAGAAAGTAACAAGAGATAAAGAAGGACACTACATAATGATAAAGGGCTCAGTCAAACAAGAGGATATAACCATTCTAAATATATATGCACCCAACACAGGAGCACCAGCATATGTGAAACAAATACTAACAGAACTAAAGGGGGATATAGACTGCAATGCATTCATTCTAGGAGACTTCAACACACCACTCACCCCAAAGGATAGATCCACTGGGCAGAAAATAAGTAAGGACACGGAAGCACTGAACAACACAGTAGAGCAGATGGACCTAATAGACATCTATAGAACTCTACATCCAAAAGCAGCGGGATATACATTCTTCTCAAGTGCACATGGAACATTCTCCAGAATAGACCACATACTAGGCCACAAAAAGAGCCTCAGAAAATTCCAAAAGATTGAAATCCTACCAACCAACTTTTCAGACCACAAAGGCATAAAACTAGAAATAAACTGTACAAAGAAAGCAAAGAGGCTCACGAACACATGGAGGCTTAACAACACGCTCCTAAATAATCAATGGATCAATGACCAAATCAAAATGGAGATCCAGCAATATATGGAAACAAATGACAACAACAACACTAAGCCCCAACTTCTGTGGGACACAGCAAAAGCAGTCTTAAGAGGAAAGTATATAGCAATCCAAGCATATTTAAAAAAGGAAGAGCAATCCCAAATGAATGGTCTAATGTCACAATTATCAAAATTGGAAAAAGAAGAACAGATGAGGCCTAAGGTCAGCAGAAGGAGGGACATAATAAAGATCAGAGAAGAAATAAATAAAATTGAGAAGAATAAAACAATTGCAAAAATCAATGAAACCAAGAGCTGGTTCTTCGAGAAAATAAACAAAATAGATAAGCCTCTAGCCAGACTTATTAAGAAGAAAAGAGAGTCAACACAAATCAACAGTATCAGAAACGAGAAAGGAAAAATCACGACGGACCCCACGGAAATGCAAAGAATTATTGGAGAATACTATGAAAACCTATATGCTAACAAGCTGGGAAACCTAGGAGAAATGGACAACTTCCTAGAAAAATATAACCTTCCAAGATTGACCCAGGAAGAAACAGAAAATCTAAACAGACCAATTACCAGCAACGAAATTGAAGAGGTAATCAAAAAACTACCAAAGAACAAAACCCCCGGGCCAGATGGATTTACCTCGGAATTTTATCAGACATACAGGGAAGACATAATACCCATTCTCCTTAAAGTCTTCCAAAAAATAGAGGAGGAGGGGATACTCCCAAACTCATTCTATGAAGCTAACATCACCCTAATACCAAAACCAGGCAAAGACCCCACCAAAAAAGAAAACTACAGACCAATATCCCTGATGAACGTAGATGCAAAAATACTCAACAAAATATTAGCAAACCGAATTCAAAAATACATCAAAAGGATCATACACCATGACCAAGTGGGATTCATCCCAGGGATGCAAGGATGGTACAACATTCGAAAGTCCATCAACATCATCCACCACATCAACAAAAAGAAAGACAAAAACCACATGATCATCTCAATAGATGCTGAAAAAGCATTTGATAAAGTTCAACATCCATTCATGTTAAAAACTCTCAGCAAAATGGGAATAGAGGGCAAGTACCTCAACATAATAAAGGCCATCTATGATAAACCCACAGCCAACATTATATTGAACAGCGAGAAGCTGAAAGCATTTCCTCTGAGATCGGGAACTAGACAGGGATGCCCACTCTCTCCACTGTTATTTAACATAGTACTGGAGGTCCTAGCCACGGCAATCAGACAAAATAAAGAAATACAAGGAATCCAGATTGGTAAAGAAGAAGTTAAACTGTCACTATTTGCAGATGACATGATACTGTACATAAAAAACCCTAAAGACTCCACCCCAAAACTACTAGAACTGATATCGGAATACAGCAAAGTTGCAGGATACAAAATCAACACACAGAAATCTGTGGCTTTCCTATATACTAACAATGAACCAACAGAGAGAGAAATCAGGAAAACAACTCCATTCACAATTGCATCAAAAAAAATAAAATACCTAGGAATAAACCTAACCAAAGAAGTGAAAGACTTATACTCTGAAAACTACAAGTCACTCTTAAGAGAAATTAAAGGGGACACTAACAGATGGAAACTCATCCCATGCTCGTGGCTAGGAAGAATTAATATCGTTAAAATGGCCATCCTGCCCAAAGCAATATACAGATTTGATGCAATCCCTATGAAACTACCAGCAACATTCTTCAATGAACTGGAACAAATAATTCAAAAATTCATATGGAAACACCAAAGACCCCGAATAGCCAAAGCAATCCTGAGAAAGAAGAATAAAGTAGGGGGGATCTCACTCCCCAACTTCAAGCTCTACTATAAAGCCATAGTAATCAAGACAATTTGGTACTGGCACAAGAGCAGAGCCACAGACCAATGGAACAGACTAGAGAATCCAGACATTAACCCAGACATATATGGTCAATTAATATTTGATAAAGGAGCCATGGACATACAATGGCGAAATGACAGTCTCTTCAACAGGTGGTGCTGGCAAAACTGGACAGCTACATGTAGGAGAATGAAACTGGACCATTGTCTAACCCCATATACAAAAGTAAACTCAAAATGGATCAAAGACCTGAATGTAAGCCATGAAACCATTAAACTCTTGGAAGAAAACATAGGCGAAAACCTCTTAGACATAAACATGAGTGACCTCTTCTTGAACATATCTCCCCGGGCAAGGAAAACAACAGCAAAAATGAGTAAGTGGGACTATATTAAGCTGAAAAGCTTCTGTACAGCAAAAGACACCATCAATAGAACAAGAAGGATCCCTACAGTATGGGAGAATATATTTGAAAATGACACATCCGATAAAGGCTTGACGTCCAGAATATATAAGGAGCTCTCACGCCTCAACAAACAAAAAACAAATAACCCAATTAAAAAATGGGCAGAGGAACTGAACAGACAGTTCTCCAAAAAAGAAATACAGATGGCCAACAGACACATGAAAAGATGCTCCACATCGCTAATTATCAGAGAAATGCAAATTAAAACTACAATGAGGTATCACCTCACACCAGTAAGGATGGCTGCCATCCAAAAGACAAACAACAACAAATGTTGGCGAGGCTGTGGAGAAAGGGGAACCCTCCTACACTGCTGGTGGGAATGTAAGTTAGTTCAACCATTGTGGAAAGCAGTATGGAGGTACATCAAAATGCTCAAAACAGACTTACCATTTGACCCAGGAATTCCACTCCTAGGAATTTACCCTAAGAATGCAGCAATCAAGTTTGAGAAAGACAGATGCACCCCTATGTTTATTGCAGCACTATTTACAATAGCCAAGAATTGGAAGCAACCTAAATGTCCATCAATAGATGAATGGATAAAGAAGATGTGGTACATATACACAATGGAATACTACTCAGCTATAAGAAAAGGGCAAATCCAATCATTTGCAGCAACATGGATGGAGCTGGAGGGTATTATGCTCAGTGAAACAAGCCAAGCGGAGAAAGAGAAATACCAAATGATTTCACTTATCTGTGGAATATAAGAACAAAGGAAAAACTGAAGGAACAAAACAGCAGCAGAATCACAGAACTCAAGAATGGACTAACAGGTACCAAAGGGAAAGGGACTGGGGAGGATGGGTGGGTAGGGAGGGATAAGGGTGGGAGAAGTAGGGGGTTATTAAGATTAACATGCATGGGGGGGTAGGAGAAAAGGGAGGGCTGTACAACACAGAGAAGGCAAGTAGTGATTCTACAACTTTTTGCTATGCTGATGGACAGTGACTGTAAAGGGGTTTATAGGGGAGACCTGGTATAGAGGAGAGCCTAGTAAACATAATATTCGTCATGTAAGTGTAGATTAGTGATAGCAAAAAAAAAAAAAAAAAAAAAAAAAAAAAAAAAAAAAGGGCAGTTCCTGTGTGGTAACCTCCAACGAGTTCTACACAAGGGTATAAAGGGCATATAAAAGTGTAGGCAAAGGGTCTGTTTGTGTTTATACAGAGGATCAAAGCCTAATTGGGCTACCCCGAAAATGAACTAAGATACGATATGAAAAAGAACTTCCAACATCTGCACCCTCTGGAAGACTCATGCCAGAAGATGATCATCAAAAAACCCCAACAAAGATCCACGCACTGCTACAGCTGTAGATGCACTCATCCCACCAGTTCCTGGACCTGCCATGGGAATGAGGAAGGAGATATCTAAGCTGGCCTGTGCATACAGTAAAACAACAAAATTGGACTGGATCTATACTGTTGGAACTCAACCAAGAATTTGGAGAAGTGCAAATTGTAGCGCTCCAAAGTCTTACAACTACAAACTATTTATTGTTAAAAGAACATATGGCATGTGAACAGTCCCCAGGAATGGGTTGTTTTAATTTGTCTGATTTCTCTCAGACTGTTCAAGTTCATTTGGACAATATCCACCATATCATAGATAAGTTTTCACAAATGCCTAAGGTGCCTAACTGGTTTTCTTGGTTTCACTGCAGATGGCTGGTAATTACAGATATGCTTTGGTTATGTAACTATACTCCTATTATGTTAATGTGTGTGTGCAATTTAAGTAGTAGCTTAAAACCTATACATGCTGAAGTTACTCTACAAGAAGATATATCAAAGAAATAATCAATCTTCCCATGTTTTCTTCCGCCTGCTACTTCTATAGCTTTTCTTCTTCCTTCCTAATTACAACCCTTAAATAGAATTCGTGCCTCATATCAAATTTACCGAGTATCATAATTCTTCCAAGTGGTAAAGATACCTCAAGACAAATGCTGGGCATAGAAGCCACAGGGCATTAATATGCAAAGAAGTAAAAAGCTAACCTTTTCAAACAATAAGGCTTCTCTCTCACTTACCAACTTCACATTTCCCTGTATGGCCCCGGAAGATGACTGGTTAGCCAGAGACGGGTAAGATTCCTCAAGGGAGGAACAACCTAAGACAGGCACAGTCGCAGGGGGGCCATCAGGTGAGAAATTGGGGATCAACAGAGGTGAGGCTTAGAACCTCACCCCCCCGTTCTGAGAGAAATCTTCTGCATACGTGGATGTTTTATTGCCCTGGTCTAGCTTGGATTAACACATAGTCTACAGGCACACACCTGATCATCTACATGTGCTCTCTTACAACACTAAACTATGTTTTCTACCTTTATCTTGTATCTACCTACCACTTCAGCATTTTATTAAAAATAATAATAATAAAGAGAGAAATGTGGTATCCACATATAAATCAAGTATAAAAACCAAATGAGTATTCATATTTGAACTGACTGTTTATAGTTCATAATGCATGAGCAAAACCGAAAGTTTATGTGATGACTGCCCTTGTACTGTTCACTATGTAACTTATTCATTATGTAAGAATTTGTTCTACATGTAAAAACTTGTTTGTTATGCTTCAGAAGATTGGAGACTGACAAAAATTAGGCTTGGGGTGGAATAATGATTGTGCATTGAGCATTGACTCCCCCATACAGAATTTTATTGTCGTTAACAACCATTTGATCAATAAATATGAGAGATGCCCTCACAAAAAAAAAAAAAAAAAAAAAAAAAAAAAAAAAAAGGACAGACTTCCAATGGTAAAATAAATTAGTAACCGGGATGTAATGTATAGCATAAGGAATATAGTCAAGATATTGTAACAGCCTGGTAGGGTGATAGCTGGAACCTAGAATTATGTATATAAATGTTCTACCACTGTGTTGTACACTTGAAACTCATGTAATGTAATACTGTGTGTCAACTACCCTTCAATAAAAAATAATTATTAAAAAAAAAAAAAAAAAAAAAAGTTATACAATACCATATGGACCAGACAGTACCAAGGACTCCCTTTTGAAAAAATATCAATTCTCCCCAAATTAATCTATAACTTTAATTCGAAAAAAAAAGGATCCTAAATGTTCACATGAGAATTCTAGTTCAAGTAACTGATCAGATGCATTTACATCTTCTTTCTCACAATGTTTCATTGAAATAACAAAGAAAAATGTTTCATAATATTTCTGGAATCCTACAAAGCTATAAAAGGCAACAAAACTATACAAGCACTTACAGTTTTGCAAATTAAGAAAATACTGTAAAACATGAAACAAAAAGAATTTCAGATTGATGACAATACTCAACAGAGCTGAAGAATCCCTAATTACATGCACAAGAAAAAGATATCCAAAATAGTGAATAATTCCAGAAAAAGTCTCAGATCAGAGAAAGCTGGGCTGGGAGCAGAAAGCAGGATATTTAATTGCAGAGTTATGAATGGCTGCTCGTTGTTCCCAGAGAGTCTGGTTGTAGCATCTGGCACTTGGTTAAAGCCATGAGTGAAATCCTTAAACAATATGGGAGATTTTCCACTGTAGATGTCAGGAGTGGATATTGAGGCTGGAAAAAGAGGTGGGAACAGGAAGGTATAGCACACAACCCACCAGAGAAGAGAATGTGTGTCCTTGAGGAAAGCTCAGGGCAAGAAAGGAGGGAGTAACCTTGAGGGGCTGAGTGAGTGGAAGTGCCTACTCCCAGTCTCATCCATCAGATGGGCACACCATTCTGATGAGTGGAAGAGTTAGTGAGAGGGAAAGAGAGGATGAGACACCACAAAGGAAATATTTCTTTGAATAATTAAAAAAAGGTAAAATAAAATTTAAGATTGGCAAAATACAGCACATAGATTAAATGTAAAGGGAAACCATTTTTCAAGTATATAACACTGACAAAGAGGTAATATTGCTAATTACATCAAGATCTTACACACTGATGAGAGAAAAACAAGCAATCCTCATTGTTCCCTCTGCCTGCAATGTGCTTGCTCTGGTCATATCATATAGCTGACTCCTCTGCTCTCAGATTATAGCCCAAATGCCACCTTTCCTGACCAGTCTACCTAAATCGTCTCTGTTACATGACCCCTATTTTAATTTTCTGCATACCTCTTAATATTAACTGGTATCTTTCTTATTTACTTCTTCCTATGTGCTGTTTTCTATCCACCCCTATTAGAATATAAGTTTTATGAGGGCAGGAACATTGTCTTGTTTACCACTCTTTCTCCTGCACCTAGAATTCTTTATCTATCCCAAATATCTTTATAAAATGAATGTAAGATAACTTTTTCAGATGCACAAAAGCACAAAGAATTTGTCAACAGACTTGCATTATGAGAACTTTTCAAGTCTTTGAGGCAGAAAGAAAGATATCAGATGAAGGTCTGAATCTACACAGGAGTGAACAATGGTAACTATATGGGTATAAAATATTTTTTCTTATTTAAAGCTCTTTAAAAATTGACAATTTAAACAAAAAATGAAGTGTGGGAATGTAGAATATGTAAAAGTAAAATGTATGAAAACAGTGAGACAAGGTTTGGGAGGGAAAAACTTTGCTTTCATGAATTCTTGTACTAAAGGTGAAGTGGGATACATCATGTGAAGTTAGACTTCAATAAGTTAAAGATCTATTTTGTAACCCAAATAGCTTTTAACTCAGATGATTTGACTCCCTCCTTTCCTGGAGCGCATTTGGTGATGTCTGCTGACATCTTTGGTTGTCATGAATGAGGGAGTACCACTGGCATGTAGTGGGTAGAGGCAAGGGATGCTGTTAGACATCATACAGTGCACATGGAGTTTTCTGGTCCAATCAACCAGTAATGCCATGGTTGCGAAACCCTGCCCTAAAACAATCCCTGAAATATAAGCCAACAAAGGAAAAACTGAGTCATAAAAAACATTCAATTATTTAAAAGGCAGGAAAAGAAGGAAAGAAAGAACAATTAGTACAAATAGAAAATGAGTTCAAAACAGGCAAAACAAATTCATGGTGATAGAGGTCAGAATAGTGGTTACTTTTGGAGACATCAACTGACAGAGCCAGGAAGGAGTCTTTTACGGTACTGGAAATTTTATAGCTTAATCTCAGTAGTGTTTACATGGGTGTGTATGGATGTATATATGTAAACTTAAAATGTTTGTACTCTAGCTTATATAAATTATACCAGAATAAAAATTAAATTAAAATAAAAAAGAGAGAAAGTCTGGAATAAAAACTAGATTCTTTTAGAATATAGAACAGCTAAAGTATTAGAGAAAAGTTAAATGATAAAGGAACCAATGTAGGAAAGGCAGTATCTATTCATTATAAATTCCATAAATAAAAAATATAATATATACGTATATGGGAGTAAATATTCAAATAAATAACAAAAAATGGTTTCTTAGAGTTGGAGAAAAATGTGACTTTTCATTAAGAGGATATCTGAGTGTTGAACATGATAATACATATCGTGATTATATTTCAGGACATTAAGGATAAAGATCCTGAAAGCTTTCATAGACAATAAATCTTTATAATTTAGAGAGTTATCTATAAAAATCTTATTTCCATCAGTAACACTGGTTTTATAAGGAGTGATATCATCACACTCTGAGAGAAAATAATGTTGAATCAGAATTTTATACCCAGCAAAACTATCATTCATTCATCCACCATCCCCTTTTAATTTTTTTAAAATGATGGTATCCAGCAAAAGAAAGTGAGACATTAATTTAAAAAAACTGGAACTAACCTAAGATAAATGTTCCATAATTATGGGCATTCAACAGATCAGAAGTCAACTGATCCAAATTAGAATGGGAAGTCAGAAGTCTCTAAAATGACTGTCTTTAATATGGAAGTGAATTGTATACAACAAACACTATGACTAAGAAGCTAAAGGATTTTCATACGTAGAAGTCATATCCTTCTTCTCAGCAACAAACAAAAAATTTAAAAGCTCCAATATTACTTACTGGTTTTTTATTTTTAAAATTTATCAGACAAAATTAAAACTAACATTTTATTGTTCTTACAACTACAAAGTAATGTTAAAACAAAAAGAATTGAGGGAAGAAAGGGAAACTTGACACTGAGGGTGGTGTAGGAGTAGTAATTTTATTACCCAGCCAAAGGGGTACCAAAAGATACTGTCTAAGTGACTGCAATGGGGGTTGGAGAGTGAGGACTTGATAATATGGGTGAATGTTGAAACCACAATGTTGTTCATGTGAAACCTTCATAAGATTGTATATCAATGATATTTTAATTTAAAAATATATACTGTCTAACATTAATAAAATACGGAGATATAATTTAATGTGTATCTCTTTAAAGTTATACAAGTACAGGCAGGTCTCCTTTTGCATGGATGCTTGGGACCAAAAAAAATAACTGTGCAAACTGAAATCATACAAAATGATCTTAGCTATCAATGGGGAAAATTATATTTGTGCCATGACCTCTCAAAGTTTTTATCAGAACATTAAAAACTCTTATTTTTTTAAATAAATGTATTGGGAATAAAAAATAGTAGAACTACTACTTAGACACTATAAAACATTAGAAACATTGAGAACTAAAATATTTTATTTTAAAAAATGGTCAAGAGAAGTTTGGATAGTAATTGCCTTCTTACAATATGAAGTGAGAATCTTTTCTGTCTTGACAGATTGTCATCCTGTTTTTTAAGCTTGATTCAGCTTCCAACATTTAATCTTTTTTTTTCTTAATGTAATACCTCTGAGAGTTCTTTAGTGTGAAGTTTCTGCTGGGATCTTCTGGTACATTTTTATTCCTTTCATGAGCTATTTATATCCATAAGTTTGACTTCATTAAATTTCTCTGGTGGCATATTAGAGTTTCTTGAGTGGCAGCAGTGTCAACATTCCATGGTCAGCAATTTCTTCTATCACTGTTTTAATTTCATTTCCAGTGTTACCACTTTCCATTCATTTGTTTCACTTTTGTTTTTGTTGGTCAATCCCTCTTTCAATTACCTGTTTTTGTAAAATGTCTTGCGTGTATCATTGTGTCATGAGGAGGCAACACAACTATAAGCTTTGTTGTCTGTGTGCAAACAGTACAGTGACCAATCAGACAGATTTTGAGAAAAGTGATGCACATTATATAGTGATTTGTGGGCTGAAGAGGAGCAGCTGTGTTTGTAGTTCACTTAGTTACTCACAGGCAATATTTAAAGGCAGTGATTAAGAAAATTAACTTGGATGCAATTTAAAATTCCTTCCTGCCCTTTCTAGTCAATCCTCACAGAATCAACCACCATCCTGACTTCTATGACTATAGATTAGTTTTTTCTGTCTTTTAAATGCATATAAATAGAATCATACAATGCATACTGTTTTTGTATGTGACTTCTTTTGCTTAACATGTTGTTTTGGGGATTCATCCACATTATTACATTTATTGGTAGTTATTTGTCTTTTTATCACTGAGCAGTGTTAAAAATTGAAGCATGTGCATAGTAAGACAGTTAAGAAAAGCAAAAAGAAAATTTTGTGAACTCTCCCTTTCATATTCTTCAGAAGAAATCATTATTAACAGCTGCTGATCTAGATATTTCCCCTGCATAGATAGTCTACTTCTAATCCTTATGACAATCCTGGACACAAGACTATTGCTTATATTCCTTATTCTCTTCAGGAAATAGAATAAATTCTTGATGAATCTTCATCATAATAGAGGACTCACTGATATTTCCAGACACCACACTTCACTTAGAAAGTTCTATTCTTCCCCATTTCAGTTATTGGCAACCAATCCTTCCAATTGGTTAAGCCATATCTTCTGGCCATCTTGGACTCCTCCTTTTAGATTTCCCATTAGCACACCTTGTCAACTCTACCTTTAAATATATCTAGAATTTGACCACTTTTCACCTTTCCACTCCTACTACCCAGTCCACGTCATCATCATCTTTTAACTAGGTCATTGCACTCTCTTTCCAGAGGGTTTTCCAAATTACTCCTCCTCCCCTCTTCTATGTATTCCACCCTCTAAAAAGCAGTCAAAGCACTCATGCAAATACCTAAGTTGGATCATGTCACATCTGTGCACAGAACACTCGAAGGACTTCTCATCTTATTTAAAGTAACAGCCAAAGTCCTCACAATGCCCTACATGTTCTGTCTCCTCCTTTACCTCTCTGATTTCATGTCTTATTCTCCTCACATACTTTTCTGGACCAAACCAAAATCTCTTCTTTCTCTCAACAAGCCTTAGGAAGGATAGAAACAAGAACAAGAGTCAAAAAAATATCCATGTATGAGCAGCTTCATTCTCTTTCACTTACTTGAACTCTCATTTTATGTCCTTTATTTTTTTGAAATGGATTGGACTTGCAAATTATGTCCCCAGGATTTGATTGTATGTTTCTATGTCTGCAATTTTACTGGTTGTTGTAAGTAGGAAATGGAATTGCTTGAGACAGTGGTTCTCAAGTCAGAATGCCTATGAGAATCATTTGTGGAATCTTCCAGTTCTGTTAAATCTGAATTTCTCAGATAGAGCTTGGAAACCTCCATTTTGACAAATTCAACATGTTTGACTTTGTCCAAGTAATTCTTAGGCAACCAGCCTAGCACCTAAACATAGACTGGCTTTGGGGAAACACCACGTTGTGGTAGGAATTCTCTGGTCAGATTGCTACAGGATGAGAAAACTTTAAGTAGTTAGGGATGCCCTCAAGATCCACTCATATTTTATTTTATAGGTAAATATAAATGATTTTTAAAAAATTAAAAACTGTTTATAAGACACGAACCCCACATTTCAAAATGAATACTTCTTGAAGGAAGATTTCATGAAATATAATGCATAATTACTGAGGAAATACTTTAGCAGTCACAGCATAGCAATTTACTTATGTTGTCTCTGTGATCTGAATTTCTCAAGTTTACCATTTGGTGCATACAAATGTGGTGGAATGGCATGGAGTGCGGGGGCATCAGGAAGAGAATGGTGCCCCCTACCTTTACTCTAGGCTTAACCGGGTCACCCAAGCCCAGAAGTAGAACCATAGGGCTGTCCAGTTTTGCACAGATTTCCTTTAGGCAGCTCCTTCAATTGTCTTCCTCACCACCCTCTAGACCAGCAAGAGAACATAGACAACATCTCAACACACCCATCTGGGCCATCCTGCCCACTGTCTTCTACCTCTAGGATTATTTGCAATGAAAGGCCTCTTTCTCCTCCTTTCTCTGCCAACCGAAAGCAGAGGGCCTCCTCCTGCAAACAGATTCTGTAGGAGGGGATATCACTATCAGTCTAAAGGGACTGGGGCACACCTCTGGCCAGCAAGAACACTCCATTTCATCCCATTTAACCCTATGAGGAGATATAATTATGCTCATTTTTATAGAAAAGGAAATTTAGGATCAGAGAGGTTGTAAAATTTCCTCAAGCTCACCAGCACAGCAGGATCCTAACCCGAGGAAGAGCAGATTCCAAAATCTAGTATTGCATGTTAATTCCCTCTTCCTCCAAAAAAGAGCTAGAAACATATTGAGATTAAAGTAATTAATAGGGCCTTTCCTTTTAACTTTATGACCAGTGCCTGGTCATCATTTATGACCTCCTCATCACTGATTACTGGGACTCCAACTTCAACTTGCCTGGTCTGACGGGGGAAGTCTTTGGTTGAGCTGCTCCTGCTGTACAGCAAAACTTAAGTCTTCTGACTCTTTTCCTAAACAGAATCCCCTTAGGGCCTTTCACCCCTGTTGGATGAACTGCCTCAATTAATCTGTTCAAAGTGCTGCTTTTATGCACGGGTTCTGTGGAACTTATGGTTTTTACTGCCTTGAGCCTTGTCTGTTTCTGTTCCAGAAGTCTCCTACAGGCCAATGCCTACTGAGGCCAAGTTTGTTTTCCTTCATTGGTTCCTATAACAACAGAGACCAGACCATCAGCAGAATTATCCTAAGCTTTGGAGTTCTTCGATGGCCGTAAAATGGAAGAAGAGACCACCATTCCACCAGGGAATAAATTAATAAATTTGGACTCTATTTTGTAATAAGCATATGAATAACCTGTTTGTCTTAAAAGACTCTGTTTTCTTCTAGGCCAAGAGTTCCACAAAATAAATGATAATGTATTTGAATATCTGGTCATATTTTTTTTTTAATCTAGTCATATTTAATTATCTCATCATATTTGCAAGGAAAGTGTGTATCAGGATAAGGTTAGTCTATGTGGCAGTAACACAAATGGCAGACGCTTAGTGATTCCTAGTAAGTGTCTTTTCCACACTCATTCTAAGGTCCTTCGCAAGTTCCCTGGGGGCCTGCACCATGTCGCTCCACTCCAGGGCCCAGGCTAATGGTGTATCTGCCGTCCCGCATAGTGCTGGTGGTTACCTCAGAGGAAAAAAAGTGGCAAATTGTATCCTGGTCCTTAAAATTTCCTTCTAGGAGTGTGAATATCACTTCCATCGACATTTTATAACCTAAAGAATGTCATGAGGCCACAACTAACTTCAAGGTGACAGTGAAGTACAATTAATTCTATTGTGTGCCTGGAAGTGGAGAAAACGAGAAATATTTGATGAGAAACACCAATAACTACCTGTGGGGCTTAGAAGAGGTAATAGCCACAGAGAGTGCAAAGGGTCTTACATTGGTGAAAAAGTGAAAGTGATTATCTTTTTCACATTAGGAATAAATAGTAAATTCCAGTTCAGTAAGTATCTAATTGTTTTCTGTTACTTTTAACAAGTAAGCTCCTTGAGAGTAGGGGTTTTATCTAAATCTTCTCACTGACATGACATAGCCTAGTGGCTTTGGAATCAGTCAGCTAGCTCTGTGATTTGTTGTGTGAACCCATTGCTTTTTCTGGGGAAGAGAAATGGATAATGCCATCCCCTAGCAATCTCCCAAAGCGCACAGTTGTAGTCAGAGATTAGTAGCTATTTTTTACTGAGTCCTCATGGCGTCTAAGACTGGAATCCATATATGTTTGGCAGAGCCCGACTAACCATTAACATAACTGTTTTCCCTTCTTCTTGGACTCCCAGCCAGACTTTACATAGTTAAATGTGACTATGTGACTAAGTTCAAGAATTGAAATTAGAATGGAAGTGAAGTGCAGCGTATCCAGGCTGGACTGTTTTATATTCTGTGCTCTTTCTCCTTCTACAAACCTAACACAGGCCAGTGTTGGTGACCCCGGTGGCCACGTGTTGAGCATAGCAGAGCTACAAGCTGGAAGGAACCGGGGCCCTTAAATCATTGCTTAGAGGAAAGTCCCCCCACTAATTAGGAGGAGCCATTTTGGACTTTATTTGTGCAAAAAAGAAACTTCTAACATGCCCAAACTATTATTCTCTTTGGTTTGACTATTACAGCAGCCGGCATTTCCCTATGAATACAGATGTCTTTGGCAGTCCTGGTGACCTGGTGGAGAGGCCTGCTGAGGAAAGAGTTTGCACACAGATTTTCGCCAAAGGTTCTATAAGAAAAGGATAGTAGGAGAGAAGGACAAGAAAAAGAGCAGAAGTTCCCTCCTGGATACCCAGACCACAGCCCAGCCCCACCCCTTTGGAGAAAGCTGACGCTGCAGGCTGAGGAGTGAGGGCTGGGTGAACAGTCTTAGGCTCCCTGGAGAACCTCAGTGCCTCAGCGACAGCCCCGTGTGCAGGTAGGTAACAGCCACATTGAATGTAAGGCACTGGTGCCTTCAGACTTTTCTCTGCCACATATCGGAATCTCCACTATTAAAGCAGCTCCTTTGAACTTTAGCATTGATTCCAGAAGATTCTGTAAATTATCAAACAGCATAACTAATAAACCCCAAACCATGGTTTAACTAACAGGCTGCATCCACAGTATGAGAAAGCAAGGTGTGGCCTGGGAGGAGCGGGGCACAGGAAGCATACCTGGGAACCTTAGTTTCAGTCCTGGCCTGGCCACCCGGGGATGCGCTTTGAGTTAAGCCCTTGGTGCTCCATTCTCTAACTTCCTCTTTTCATTTCTCTCGTTCCTAAGATTCAGCTCAGAAGCCACCTCCTCCTGGAAGGCTTTCCTGATCCCAGCCTGGTTTAAGTGCCCTGGTGAGTGCCCCTCACAGAGGAGTGTTGCACCGTAATACTGCCGCTGTGCCTCCCCAACTGGACTCATGTCCTCAAGGGCAGAAACTGTGTCTTTCTCACTGTTGCATCTCCAGCACATGGCCCAGAGTCAAGCATACTAAAGGTGTATTGAATACATTAGAAACTTGCTCTGCTGGGAGGTAGGTGTCTCACATAAAGAAGAGATCAGGGCAGTCTTCCTCCCGAAAGACAGAATCTGGGCTGGCACCAAAGGAAAGCAGGAGAGGAGGGAAGAAGAATTCCAAGCAGAGGGAACCATGTGAGCAGGCCCTGGTCCAGTTCTGGAGCAGCCTTGCCAGGGCAGTGGGGTGGGCAAGAAGTCCCTTGAATCTCAGGTGGTGTAGGCAGAGGCCTTCCCGTGCATACATTGGGGAGAGGCTGGTGGGAACTGCACCACTGTCCCCAGATATACCCTGTCACCCCTGAAGCTGTCTGGCTGCTGTACTCAGGCCATGGGCTATCATCAGTAATGCCGATGTCTAGGGGATGAAATAAATAAATAAAGTTGTATTAATATCAGCTCCATTAGAAACACAGGAAATAAATTAATGTTTGCCAAATGGGAAAAGAAAAAAATCAATAGGGAAAGAAATATTATTTTTAATCTTCTGAGAAGGTTTTTATAAACAACAGAAAGGGAAAAAAATAAAAACCATGAAAAAGAATCTACCATCATCCTTTTAACCTTTATTTATTATCACTCATTCTACATCATTCTGAACTGCATGATAATTTAAAATTTCATTTTAATTTAAATGTATCATATAATTCAACCTAGCCTTTTACAGCATATTTATTTTTTACTGAAAACTTTTTAAATGTCTCAAAAGGAAATACAACCAGAGGGAGGGAGAGTAAGAAGTCCTGTAACCTTCTAGAGTAGTCATTTAATTTCTGAGATTAAAAGGTCTGTGCAAAAATACGATAACACTAAAAGCAACAAACGTAACCAATGTGTATATTCCTTTGGGGCATGCCAAGTCATGCAGGGTGGCTGTGGCTGGGCCTCTCTGTGTCTGTTGGTGCTTTCTGTTGAATGAAAATTATTTTAGATTCTGGGACATCTGGGTTGTTTTAGAAGAATATTTCATTTGTTTCTACCATGTTTGATCCATCCTAAGATGGTGGCTTCTCCTTCCTGTCCTCTAGCTCCTACCTGAGAGATTTCTGGAGTTTCAGAAAACACTCATTAGTAGCTAGCATTTACTGAGCATATAATCTGTGCCAAACACTTAGTCAATTGTTGCAAATGCCTTTTGTTATTTAATTTTCACTACCCTATGTAGTAGGGGTATTATTATCCACCTTTTACAGAGAAGAAAACTGTAGGTCAGAGAGGTTAAGTAATATGCCAGAGGGCACATAGCTATGGAATAGTAGAGATGCTTTTAAAATCATCAGAGGGAGCTGACTAATGGGAGGAATAAGGGAGGTACTGGGCTTCCTTCCTCACATTGCCCCACCCAGGCTCCTGCACTAGAGATACCCCTCTGCCATGACTCTGTTGGGAGGCCTATTTTCTAGGCAAATAACCTGGAGTGAGAGGGAGCATGCTGTGTGTGATTGCTGGCTATAGAGTTAGGCTGGACCTATAATACATTAAGACCTTCAGTTTTCCTATGTGTTCTCTACTGAGGTCATTGTCCCAGCCTTGCCCTTCTTCATTATCCTACTGGCTATGGGCAAATCTGAGTTGCCCTGTGGTTGCCGATGCCAGAAAAGCATACTGCCAGGCTCAGCAAATCATCTATTTACTGTGTTCATTCATTCATTTGTTCATTCAGGCCCTGTGCTAGTTAGGATAGGTTAGATTATGCTGACATAACCAGCAGACCACTCCCCAAAGCTCTGGGGTTTAAAATAACAAAAATTTATATATAACAAAAAAAAAGTGTAAGTTGCCAGGGGTCTTTTGCTCAGGTTCTGTCTTGACATGTGTTTTCCTGACCTACAGCAGGGAGAAGGGAAAGCAAAGAACCATGCACCAGCTCTTCATGGTTCTATCTGGAAATGACATGTGTCACTTCTGTTACATCTCACTGGCCAAAAAAAATCACTCGAACATGTGTACTGGCAGGGCACGATGTTGGCCATGACATATTCTAGGCAACACGATACTGTGGAAAGTCTTTATTCTAGTGAGGCAGGCAGTTAATGAATCTGTGAATAACATTAAGCAGAATTAAGTGCTATAAAAATTAAAGCAGCAGAAGAATAGAGAGTAGTAGAGGCAACATGTACAGGAAGCTTTTTAAGATAAGGTGGTCAGGAAAGACCTCTCTGAGAATGTGACATTTGAGCTGATAAATGAGGTGAAGAAATGAGCCACAAGAAGATCTAGGGAAAGAATATTTTAGGAAGAAGGAAACAGCAAGTGCAAGCAAAAGGTCCCAGTGTGGGAATAGGCTCCATGTGTTAGAAAAATAGCCATGAAGACCAGTTGGCTGGAGTGTATGGGGGTGGTGGTTGTGGGCAAGGGAAGGGAGGAGCCCATCCCAGGATAAGGTATGTAGCCATGATCAGGATTTTGAATTTTAATTCAAGTGTGATGGAGAGCTGTTGAAGGATTTGCAATGAAGGAGTGATGTGATTTGATTTATGTTTTTAAAAAATCATTTGGAGGGAGAGGAAAAAAGATGGAGATGTGAGAAATGAAGCAGAAATGTCCTCCCAAAACCACATATAATATGAAAACACAGCAAATACAACTATTCCTAAAAGAGTGACCAGAAATAACATTGCACCAGCCAGTCTACATGTGCAAAAAGAGAACATCTCATGGAAAAGGGTAAAGTAACAAAACTGCGACCCAGCGGGACCTGAGCACTCCCCCAATCCCAGCTCACCAGCAGAAGAAAGAGAATCAGGAAGGGAGGGGAAGCACAGGACTGCTAAATACCCAGCCCTAGAAATCTACCCCAGGAGCACAGACCCACATTGCATGGTGCTCTGGTGATTAGAGGGGTTGAAAACCAAAGTCAGACACTAAGACTGCAAACAGGTTCCCACAATTGGCTGCACTGGTACAAAAGAAAGGCAGGCACTTTGAAAGACTTCCCAACAGTGAGAGGTCTGCTAAAGGGGCAAGGACACAGGAGAAGGAACAGGTGGACAAAATCATCCCAGCACACTCAGCCAGTATTTCGGGAACTTTTAGGGGCTTCAGGTGCTCCATCCCCCTGGCTGGCAATGCAGCCCCAAGGTCCCCCACCATGATAAGCAGGCTGCGCTTCTTCCTCCACACCTGCACATATGCAAAAACCTGCTGCCCCCTCCATCGCTCCAGACCAGCTAGAAAGTAGCCCTACCTACAGCAACTACACAGCTTAAATCAGAGGCTGCCCCATGTGTGCAGCTCACTGGCCCTGCCAGTAGAGGTAGGCACTGCAGCTGGGAAACAGGAAAGAGTTTTGTCCTACTGGCAGGCACTGGTGCCACTTGCCTGCAACCCCAGTCATTGCTCCAGGCCAGCTGGAGGGCAGCCCCTCTATGGCAGCTTAGGGCCTTAACACAGAGCCTGCTCCCTGTGCACTCTTCACTGTCCCTGACAGTAGAGGCAGGCACTGTGGCCAGGAAGAAGGAAAGGACTCACACGTTAGGGTAAGCACTAGCACTGCTTGCTTGCAACCACTGCCATTGCTCCAGGTACTAGGCAGCTCCAAAGAGCAGAGCTTCTGGACACTAGAGTGTGCCTCCTACACAAACCTAATATTTTTCACTATCCAATAGGATTATGAAAAGGGAGAAGAACCTGTTCAATCCAAAATCTGTCAAACACCAGAAAGAGGGCTCAGTGAGACTGAAATCACCAATCTTCCTGAAAAATAACTCAAAATAAAAGTCGTAAGCATGCTAATGAAACTACAGAAAAATATTCAAGAGCTAAAAGACAAATTCAGGAGGGAGATAGTCACCTTAAAAATACAGTAGCTGAAATGAAATATACAATGGAGGGATTTAAAAGCAGATTAGATGAGGTAGAGGAGATGGAAAATGGAATAGAAATTGGAGAACAGGAACACAGAGAAGCTGAGGCAGATAGAGAGAAAAGGATCTCTACAAATGAAAGAATATTAAGAGAACTGTGTAACCAGTCCAAACAGAACAATATTCTCATTATAGGGGTATTAGAAGAAGAAGAGAGAAAAAAAGGGATAGAAAGTATCTTTGAAGAAATAAGTGCTGAAAATTTCCCAATCTAGGGAAGGAAATAGTCCATCAGGCCATGGAAGTGCACAGATCTCCCAACACAAGGGACCCAAAGAAGACAACACCAAGACATATAATAATTAAAATGGCAAAGATCAAGGACAAGGACAGAATATTAAAAGCAGCCAGAGAGAGAAAAAAGATTACCTACAAAGGAAAGCCCATCAGGCTAACATCAAACTTCTCAGCAGAAACTTTACAGGCCAGAAGGGAGTGGCATGATATATTCAATGCAATGAACCAGAAGGACCTCTAACTAAGAATAGTCTACCCAGCAAGGTTATAATTTAAATTTAAAAGAAGGATTAAACCATTTCCAGATAAGCAAAAGATGAGAGAATTTACCTCCCACAAACCATCTCTACAGTGGATTTTAAAGGGACTTCTCTAGATGGAAGTGCTCCTAAGGCTAAATAGCTGTCACCAGAGAAAATAAAACCATAACCAAGGAAGTAGACCAATTAATTACTAACCAAATGCAAAATTAAATCAGCTACCCACAAACTCAGTCAAGGGATACACAAAGAGTACATAATATGACACATAACATATAAAGAGTGGAGGAGGAAGAAAAAGAAGGAAGAGAAAAAGGAATCTTCAGATTGTCTTTAAAATAGTGTAATAAGTAAGTTAAGTTAGACTGTTAAATAGTAAAGAAGGTTCCCTTGAACCTTTGGTAACCACAAATCCAAAGCTTGCAATGGCAATAAGTACATATCTATTGATAATCACCCTAAATGTAAATGGACTGAATGCCATCAAAAGACATAGAGTTAAAGAATGATAAAAAAATACAAGCCCCATCTATATGCTGCCTACAAGAGACTCACTTCAAACCCAAAGACATACACAGACTAAAAGTAAGGGATGGAAAAATATATTTCACGCAAACAATAGGGAGAAAAACCAGTAGTTGCTATACTTGTATCAGACAAAATAGACTTCAAAACAAAGAAAGTAACAAGAGACAAAGAAGAACATTGTATCTCAATAAAAGGGTCAGTCCAACAAGAGGATGTAACTATTATAAATAAATGTGCACCCAACATAGGAGCACCAAAAATGAATACTAACAGAACTAAAGGGGGAAATAGAATTCAATGCATTCATTTTAGGAGACTTCAGCACACCACTCACTACAAAAGACAGAACAACCAGACAGAAAATAAGTATGGAGAGAAGGGCACTGAACAACATATTAGAACAGATGGACCTAACAGATATCTACAGAACACTCCACCCAAAAGCAACAGGACACACATTTTTCTCAAGCGTACATGGAACATCTTCCAGAATAGATCACATACTAGGCCACAAAAAGAGCCTCAGTAAATTCAAAGAGATTGAAATTGTACCAACCAACTTCTCAGATCACAAAGGTATGAAACTAGAAATAAATTGTACAAAGAAAACAAAAAGTCTCACAAACATATGGTGGCTTAACAACATTCTCCTAAATAACCAATGGACAATGACCAAATTAAAACAGAGATCAATTGATATATGGAGACAAATGAAGACAACAGCTCTATGCCCCAACTTCTGTGGTATGCAGCAAAGGCAGTTCTAAGAGGAAAGTATATAGCAATCCAGGCCTATTTAAAGAAGAAAGAACAATACCAAATGAACAGTCTAAGTTCACAATTAATGAAACTGGAGAAGAAGAACAAATGAGGCCCAAAGTCAGTAGAAGGAGGGATATAATAAAGATCAGAGAAGAAATAAATAAATAAAATTGAGAAGAATAAAACAATACAAAAAATTAATGAAACCAAGAGCTGGTTCTTTTAAAAAATAAACAAAATAGATAAATCCCTACCTAGACTTATCAAGAAAAAAAGAGTTTACAGACATAAACAGAATCAGAAATGAGAAAGGAAAAATCACTACAGACACCACTGAAATACAAAGAATTATTAGAGAATACAATGAAAAATTACATGCTAACAAATTGGATAACTTAGAAGAAATGGACAACTTTCTAGAAAAATACTGCCTTCCAAGACTGACCCAGGAAGAAACAGAAAATCTGACCAGACAGTTACCAACAATGAAATTGAATCAGTAATTGAAAAACTACCCAAGAACAAAATCCCGGACCAGATGGCTTCAGTGCTGAATTTTATCAGACATTTAGAGAAGACCTAATACCCATTCTCCTTAAAGTTTTCCAAAAAGTAGAAGAGGAGGGAATACTTCCAAACTCATTCTATGAAGCCAGCACCACCCTAATACCAAAACCAGGCAAAGACACCACAAAAAAAAAGATACAGGCCAATTTCCCTGATGAACATAGATGCAAAAATATTCAAAAAAATATTAGTAAATCTCATTAAAAAATATAATAAAAAGTTAATACATCATGATCAAGTGAGACTCATCCCAGGGATGCAAGGATGGTACAACATTAAAAAATCCATCAACATCATCCACCACATCAACATAAAGAAGGACAAGAATCACATGATCATCTCCATAGATGCTGAAAAAGCATTTTGTCAAAATTCAATACCCATTCACAATAAAACTCTCAACAAAATGTGCATAAAGGGGAAGTACCTCAACATAATAAAGGCCGTATATGACAAACCCACAACCGACATCATACTTAACAGTGAAAAGCTGAAAGATTTTCCTCTAAGACTGGGAACAAGACAAGAATGTCCACTCTCCCCACTTTTATTTAACATAGTACTAGAGGTCCTAGCCATGGCAATCAGACAACACAAAGAAATAAAAGGCATCTAGATTGGCAAGGAAGAAGTCAAACTGTCACTGTTTGCAGATGACATGATATTGTACATAAAAACCTCAAAGAATCCACTGCAAAACTACTAGAACTAATATCTGAATTCAGCAAAGTTGCAGGATACAAAATTAATACACAGAAATCTGTGGCATTCCTATATATTAACAATGAATTAGCAGAAAATCAGGAAAACAATTCCATTCACAATTGCATCAAAAAATAAAATACCTAGGAATAAACTTAATCAAGGAGGTGAAAGACCTATATCCTGAAAACTATAAGAAACTCAAGAAAAATTAAAGAGGACACTAATAAATGGAAATGCATCCCATGCTCTTAGGTAGGAAGAATTAATATTGTCAAAATGGCCATCCTGTCTAAAGCAATTTATAGATTCAATGAAATCCCTATCAAAATACCAACAGAATTCTTCAATGAACTAGAACAAATAGTTCTAAATTTCATATGGAACCACAAAAGACCCCAGATAGCCAAAGCAATCCTGATTAGGAAGAATAAAGCAGGGGGAATTATGCTCCCTGACTTCAAGCTCTACTACAAAGCCATAGTAATCAAGACAATTTGGTTCTGGCCCAAGAACAGACTCATAGACCAATGGAATAGAATATGGAGTCCAGATATAAATCCACACATATATGGCCAATTAATATATGATAAAGGAGCCATGGACCTACAATGGGGAAATGACAGCGTCTTCAGTAACTGGTGTTGGCAAAACTGGACAGCTTCATGTAAGAGAATGAAACTGGATTACTGTCTAACTCCATATACAAAAGTAAACTCAAAATATATCAAAGACCTGAATGTAAGTCATGAAATTATAAAACTCACAGAAGAAGCCATAGGCAAAAATCTCTTAAATATAAACATGAGCCACTTTTTCCTGAACACTTCTCCTTGGGCAAGGGGAATAAAAGCAAAAATGAACAAGTGGGATTACATCATGCTAAGACACCTTCAGTAGAATGAAGAGGCATCCTACAGTATGGGAGAATATATTTATAAATTACATATCTGATAAGGTGTTGACATCCAAAATATACAAAGAACTCACATGCCTCAACACCCAAAAAGCAAATAACCCTATTAATAAATGGGCAGAGCATCTGAACAAACACTTATCCAAAGAGGAAATTCAGATGGCCAAAGGCACATGAAAAGATGCTCCACATGACTAATTATCAGGGAAATGCAAATTAAAACCACAATGAGATATCACCTCACACCAGTTAGGATGGCCAACATCCAAAAGACAAGCAAAGGCAAATGCTGGCGAGGAAGCAGAGAAAGGGGAACCCTCCTACACTGCTGGTGGGAATGTAAATTAGTTCAACCATTGTGGAAAGCAGTATGGAGGTTCCTCAAAAAACTCAAAATAGAAATACCATTTGACCCAGGAATTCTACTCCTAGGAAATTACCTAAGAAAACATGACTACAGATTCAAAAAGAGATATGCACCCCTATGTTTATTGCAGCACTATTTACAATAGCCAAGAAATGGAAGCAACCTAAGTGTCCATCAGTAGATGAATGGATAAAGAAGATGTGGTACATATACACAATGGAATATTATTCAACCATAAGAAGAAAACAAATCCTACCATTGGCAACAACATGGATGGAGCTAGAGGGTATTATGCTCAGTGAAATAAGCCAGGCAGAGAAAGACAAGCACCAAATGATTTCACTCATCTGTGGAGTATAAGAACAAAGCAAAAACTGAAGGAACAAAACAGCAGCAGACTCACAGAACCCAAGAATGGACTAACATTTGCTAAAGGGAAAGAGGTTGGGAAGGTTGGGTGGGAAGGGAGGGATAAGGGGATTAAGGAGTATTATGATTAGTGCACATGATATGGGGGGCATGGAGAAGGCAGTATAGCACAGGAAGACAAGTAGTGACTCTGTAGCATCTTACTATGCTGATGGACAGTGACTATAATGGAGTATGTGACTGGGACTTGATAATAGAGGGGAATGTAGTAAACACAATGTTGCTCATGTAAAACCTGAGCATAAGAATGTACACCGACGATACCTTAATTAAAAAAAAACATAAATTTATGTTAAACTTCTCCATGTTATTAAAATTTCTTCATAGAAATATTGACTGCAAAATTTTAAAAAATAATGAAAAGAAAAGATCATTTGGCTGTGTTAAGGAGAGGAGACTGAGGTGGGCAAAAATGAAGGCAGGGGGACCATTCAAGAAACAGCTGCCTCTGTCCAGCATCCTGTTCCCTTGTCCTGGGAGCCCAGAGATGGGTGTGGACAACCTGGACTTTTCTGTCCCTCTGAGCTGCTCTCCTGGCCTCCCCGGGCCATCCACAGGCAAGGCCTGTGTGGGGGATCCCTCCTAAGGGACACATGTCTTCCTCCTAGAGCACACCACAGAATGTGCAGGGGAGGATTGACACTCATCCTCCAAGGCTCTTCCTCTAATTCTAGGACGAGAAGATGTGGCAGCAAGGAGGGAGCCAAGTCCTGTGGAACCTATTTACAGTGGCTGAGAGCCATCTCCACATTGGATTGCCACAATTTTTCTCCCTAGTCATGCCTGAAAAATAAATCCCTTGCTTTTTAAAAAAATTATTATTTAAAAAACTCCTGAACATTAATTTGCTTAATGCTGCCCTGTCACAGATGATGTGTTTCACCTGATGCTTTGGCACAAGTGATGGCAAGAAGGCGCCTCATATATTTGTGTCAGTCTTCATCGGCAGTGACGTTTGTCAGGGGCTGCTTCAGTGACAGCCACAAAACACCTGATTATACACCTAGAATTACCCTATTATGGCAGAGCAGCTCACACCTCTATCTGTCATCAGTGATTTGTATGTTCCAGCTGATATGGGCATGAAACAAATCTGGAAGGAAGTAGATATCCAAATTAGTTCTCCGACCAACCTTTCACAATGAAAACAGGCCTCTTTGCTAAAAGTTTCTGTGTGGCAAGTTTACTGAGGGCATTTGTCTGCTGTTTCTAGTCTTTTTTTCTGCCCAGGCATAAGCCGTTGGGCTTAGTCAAACCCAGGGGATGGGGCCTAATTCAGCCATTGCAAATGAATTTCAATTAGAGAGGATTCATTTCTGAATCTATCCCAAATTGGAGTTCAACCCCTGAGACCAGCAAAGAGAAATGGAGAAACTTCACATTTGCACAAAACTCAAGCTGACATTTTCCTAGGTATAAATCCAGATTATTATGGAAACAAAAACAATGCCCTAAAATAATGCAGAATAAGAAAAGCAGCAAATTTATAACCCTACCACTTTCAGAAGCATATTATAATGAATGCTGTGCTTGTTTTATTTTTTAATTTTATTTTTTTGAGTAAGAAATATTTTTACATGTCTTAAAAATCAGAACTATATATACATATGTATCTGAACCAATAACAATTTCAGATGCTTTTTTAAAAAGCTTTCTATTTTTGAATAATTTTAGATTTATTAAAGAGTGACAGAGTCAGAGAGTTCCTATATACCATTCACCCAGCTGCCCTCAATGTTATCTTCTTATATAACTGCAGTACATTTGTCAAAATTAGATTTGTACAATGCTGTTGACTAAATACAGACTATTCAGATTTCATCAGTTTTTCCACTAACATCCTTCTGTCTCTTTTGGGATCCAATCCAGAATATGATGTGACATTTATGTGGCAGGTGTTTTTGTTTCCTCTGATCTATAATAATTTCTCAGTATTCCTGGGTTTGCCATGACCTTGGCAGTTTTGAAGAATACTGGTTATTTTGTAGAACATTCATTCCTCAATCGGGATCTGCCTGGTGTTTTCTTACAATCAGCTTGGAGTCATGGATTTGGGAGTAGAATGCCACAGAGATGAAATGCCGCTCTCAAATCCTATCAGGGGCATGTGATATTTGACCTTGGTGGTCACCTGGTTAAGGTAGTGTCTGTTGTCTTTCAGGTTTCTCCTCTGTAAGCTTTTTACTTCTCCCTTTCCATATGCCTTCTGTTGGACACAGGTCATTGAGTCCAGCCCCCACTCCAGGACAGGGGACTGTCTACACATATTACTTGGAGTTCTTTTTTTTTATTGAAGTGTAGTTGATACACAATATTATATTGGTTTCAAGGATACAGCACAGTGATGCAACAGTTACACAAATTATTAAATCCTCACCCCAACTAGTGCAGTACTGTCAACAGAGGAAAATGTTACAGAACCATTGACTATTCTTCATGCTGCACTTCCATCCCCGTGACTGACTTACATTATGAATGAGAATTTTTGTGCCTCTTTATCTCCCTCCCCCAACCCACTCCCTTAACCCCTCCCCTATGGTAACCACCAGTCACGTCTCAGTGTCTATAAGTCTACTGCTATTTTATTCATTTTGTTTTGTTTTGTTTTTAGATTCCACATGTAAGTGAAATCATACAGTATTTGTCTTTCTCTGCCTGGCTTATATCACTGAGCACAATACTCTCTAGGCCCATCCATGCTGTTGCAAATGGCAAGGTTTCTTTCTTTCCTTTGGCTGAATAACACTGGACGGCATCTTTATTTCTTTCCTTTGGCTGAATATGTACACATGGACCACATCTTTATCCATTCATCTATTTGGTGGACACTTCAATTGCTTCCTTATCTTGGCTATTGTAAATAATGTGTCAATAAATAAACATAGGGGTATATACCTTTTCAAGTCAGAGATTTTGTTTTCTTTGGGTAAATTCCTAGAAGTGGAATTACTGGGTCTTATAGTACTTCTATATTTAGTTTTTTGAGGAGCCTCCATACTGCTTTCCACAGTGGCTGTATCAATTTACATTCTTACCAATAGTGTAAGAGGGTTCCCATTTCCCCATATTCTCACCAACACTTGTTATTTCTTGTCTTTTGGATAGTGGCCATTCTAATTGGTGAGAGGTGATATCTCATTGTGGTTTTAATTTGCATTTCCCTGATGATTAGCGATGTGGAGCATCTTTTCATGTGCCTGTTGAATCTGAATTTCATCTTTGTAAAAATGTCTGTTCAGGTTCTCTTCCCAATTTTTAATCAGGTTATTTGTTATTTTTAGTATTGAGTCATATGAGTTCATTATATATTTAGGATGTTAACCCCCTATCAGATAAATCATTTACACTTTGGAATTCTTTTATAAGAGAAATTTGTCCCTTACCCCCCCTATTAATTTATTTATTCAGTCATTTGTTTTATATCAATAGGGTCTCATAGATACTTATTTTATTCTTTATATAATAATATTATATAAATACAAAATAAATATTATATAAATGTAAGTATAAATTTATATAATAGTTCTATATGAATATAAATGATGGTGTTATAATCCAATACTATTGTAGTTAATTTTGTTGCTGAAACAAAGCAACAGGCAAAGCTTGTTGTTCCAACTTTGGCATGGGGAGCTCTTCCTGGTTGGCTCCTTGGTCCCGTTGACATGACCCATCCTTTGCCCCCCGCCCCCACCAACCCCTGCCCAGACCTACTAGCTGGGCAAAGGGAGGAGATACGTGTATGAACACCATCTCCTGTTAGTAACGGGCAGATAAGTGCTGTGACTCATGCCTCGCAGAGGCAGGCCTGGCTGGCTCTTTCTGGGTCATTTGGAGACAGGCCTCAGAGGAGGAATTAGAGAAGATGGGGGAGGGCATTCTAAGTGAGGACATATATGTAAGCAGCTGAAGTCTTGAGAGGTCTTGGGATGATCTAGGGTGGCGAGTTGTCTGATATGGCTGAATGTGGAATGCTTACTATTGGGAAGGCAGCAGCTGAGGCTAGGACCAGATCTCAGTGGGTCTTTTTTCCTTGCTGAGGAGCTTACACTCCTTTCTGAGGGCAGTGGAGGCCACTGAAACCTTTTGAGTAAGGGAGTGGAAGGGTCAGATATGTGTTTAGGTGGATTGATGAGGCTGCCATAATGAGAATGGGTAAGGTAGGAGGACATTGCAAGGGAAGGAGACTGAACTGGCATAGTGGAAGGAAGAAAGAAAGTAGGGGTCGCAAGACTTCTTAACGGTAGATTGGACAAGATTTTGAGGTCACTTATACACAGAGTACTGAGAACAGAAAGAAGTGACAGCCAGTGTGCCTACGTGGGTAAACTATTGGATGGTGGAATCATTCCTGGATCCTCCTTGGAATTAGGGGTGAAAGAATGAGCTCATTACACACAGACATGCTCGTTGCATGCCCCTGTGCTCACACGTCCATACACGCCATTCACCCACTAATAATTCTTGACATTAAAAAGAAACAGAATCAAAGGTGACAGAGAGGGGTTGTGTGGGTGCTTGAAATGAACATAGAGGAAGGCTGCAGCTTCCCTGGAAGGTTCAGAGTGAGGTTAGGGCCAGGAAGGAAACAATACACCAGTCACTGGTCGCGGGATGACCTAGGCCTGCTTTGTCTGTAGTCACCTCTGATTGACATAACCTTTTCCCTATAATGGTGACCTTCAATAGATAAAATGATATCTTGTGTCTGCGGACATAATGCCACTACCTACTGTTTGCCAGAGAAGCCCTCTGAGTCCCCATCATCCCTTGGATGATGACATTGTCAGAGCAGCAGCTGGTTCAGCCTTCAGGTGCAGCCAAAGACTTTGGAGCGGAAGAATACTGAATGGTGCCCAGGAGAATGGAGGCCCTGTGACCTTGCCCTTATTAATGGTGCTCTAATCAATGGAGCAAACCAGTTACGCCCAGCAGAGGGTGCTTTATACTCTGGTCACTGCCTGTTTTCCTGGAATGACGTGCCCTGCACTTATAATGCTGAAATTAAATGCTAAATTCAGAGGAAGGGCTGTAGTGTGTGAAAAGGCCACTGAGAACACAGACAAAGAGATTGTCAACTTTGTCCTGACACCTTTTTGAGGGGCCCAGGGAGGCAATGGCCTTTATCCAGGCTGGGAGCCCCTCTTGCTTGTCACTGTGCATGCACCTCACAGGGCGGGCGGGACCCGGTCTGCGCTTGGCACTGCTGGGGCTGTGAGGAGGCAGCCTTATGGCAAGTGAAGAGGCATACCATTGCATAAAGTCCCTTGCTCCAAGCTGTGGACGGGAGAAATCCTCTAATCTCACTCAGTTTTAATCCTGGATTAAAGCAGATTTGTTAATAAAACACTAGTAAAATCAAGAACAGCCTGCAATTATCTTCAACTTCCATTACAAATATTTTATGGTTTTACACAGATGAAGTAACGTATGTTTTAGATTCCTTGCACCCTTGAAAAAATAGTTCAGGAAAGTTAAAGAGTCCTAACAATGATGTGACTGCTGTAAAACACAAGGAACAAGTGGGAAGAGAGAAGAGAATGGCTCAATTAATATAATATTCTCAATTTGTATCTAAGAGGTTAATCCAAATCAGAAAGATAACCCCAAACGGTGCTGATGTGGTGGGTGACGGGGTTTGCTGAGATGCAGATGTGTGTGGAGCACATAGAAGTGCTAGCCCAGTTCCCCCCCCCCCCACACACCTAGGGGAGAGCGGCCTCAGCTGTGCAGACAGGCAGTTCCCAGGCAGGGCAGGGAGGGTGAGCTGTCCTGTCCCGTCAGTCAGCTCTGCGCACAGGACTCGGGCAGGAGTGCAGCATCCACCTGGTGAGCCTGGGCAAGCCTGAGGCAGACAGGCCCCTTACACTGGGCTGAGCCCAGGCCTCTAAGTGGCCTGGGGTGCTGGGGAATGCCTCAGGTGACTTCTCTTTTTCTCATTTCAAGAAGCTGGACTGCTGGGAATGCTAGGACAACGCTGGTCAGGGCACAAGGCAGCTCCTCTCCTCTGAGCCTTTGAGAGGGCACTTTCTGAGCACACTTTCTGCGTAAACCTGTCTGCATCTGGGTCAGCCTAGCTTAGCCTTGGTATGCGCAGCTCCTCTTTCCAGGGACGAGCCTGGACTCTCTGTTCCCTGGGGACTGACTGTGGGTTGGGGAGGTGCAAGGAAAGAACTATCCACAGCGAGAGCCCAGCTCGCATGTATGTTTTGTTTGCTCAGCCTAGAGCTAGCTCACACAGTGCTGCAGGGTAGAGTACACGTCACACAGTGACCAGATGTCTGGCTCATGGGAAATGGGAGAGCTGTGCCGTGGTGACTCCACCTGCATTCCACCTGGTGACCGTCTGTTCCCAGTAGGCTAGGTGGGTGCACACACTGCCTCTCCCAGGCCACACCCGCCTTAACTAGCCGACTGTCCCCTAACTCCTCACGGAGGCCCACTGTCCCTGCCACTGCTCACTCAGCTTGTGCTGCTGTTCATCTTATGGTAAAGAAGAAATGGACTCTTCCCTGGTCCTGTGACTCTCTTGGAGGAAATAAAAGACTTCAAGGGCTGCATGCTTTATCAGCATGCCTCACTTACGTGTGATACTTGCCTGGCCCCTGTGGCAATCTGTTCTTGTAACCCTTCAAGTCTATGCATGTGTACAGTCAAGAGCCCCATGGGAATTAGCCTTATGGAATATATTATAAACATCACTGGATAATAACCATCATGGGATGTTCCGTGACAGCCTATAGTTCTCCCTGCAAATTGCCACAGTTTCAGTTAGGAGACCTCACTTCCTCCCCTTTCTTCATTTTCATCATCAACTCTAGCAGCTGGCTGTCTTTTCAGAGCCACCTTGACAGGAAATAAAGTGTATGATCACTTCTGGAGACTTACCACTACCTGGTCTTTGGGTAGAGACCAGCCAAGGACTGTTGCTCTATGGGTGTGGGCAGCAGCCGAGTGATCACGGTCAGTGACTGGCCAAGGCCATCTGTAGACCGAACAGCACTCACTGTATCTCAGACCCGACTAGATGCCACAGATCTTTGCAGATACCAACCTGTCCAATTCATGAATGTTAAATACTCAAATCTTATGAATATGGAAAATAATTTCCCAGAATTCAGGTAAAAGAGTCCAGAACATCCTGAAATTATATATAAAATCTTATGTGAATAAGAGGATTTGCTTTTTTTCACTCAGGAAACAGTTGATGACTTTCATTAGATTTTCAGAATAGCCCATGTTCCAAAAAAGTGAATGAGTGTTGGTGAATTGTACATGTTTCACCCCATCTTGTTCCAAAACAACTAAGATTTATATGATGTCTACAATATAAAAAGTAATAATAAATTAGGACCTTAAAAATGAGGGTTGGCTCAGCTGATCTGGCTGTTTGGGACCAAGGTCACTTCTCCCTAACCTTGTCGTATGCCTCTCTGGATTATTCATTATTCTTGGTCACTGGGGTGCTTGCACTTCTGGGCTATTGTCCCCTAACAAGGTTCTGGGAAAGGCCCCAAGTCGCTGAGGCACGTCAAAGAGAGAAGAGCTAGCCGAGGAATCTTTCTAGAAGAGCGTCTAGGGAATTGCGTGTGTGCACGAGTGGGCATGTACCCTTGTATGCGGATGCATGGCCCTGTGTGAGTGAGCGTGTATGTGTGAGCTTGGAAATAGGAGCAAGTATATATGGTGATGTGCTCAAAACTCCATAAGTGTATGATCTTCATTATGTGCTCATGTGTGAGTTAGAGTGCACATATGATGTGTCAGGTCGAGAAATACAAGGAACACAGAGGATGGGAGAGGGAAAGACCAAAGGGAGACGTAATAGGTAAAGAGGGGAGGAAGAATTCTCTGGGAAGACTGGGGCATAATTTTAAAGTAGTGATGAGCATGAACACGATTTCAAGATATATTCAATGACCTATAGCTGGGAGCTCTATGGTAATCAAGTCACAGGGACTGCTAACACTATGGTGTTTATTGCCTACATTAATAACAAAAGAAAACATTAAGTTTCGGTTACTGAAATGAAGATGGAAGTTCTCCCATTAAAGTTTATAACTCCTCTGAAATACAGTCACGGCCCCCATGAAAGTACCCACTATCACTTTGTTAAGAGCCCCTGATTGTGAGGGTCATGACCAGCATTTTAAAGGGAAATGTGGTTAGAGTGGAATGGAAAATATCAGAAAACATCTGAAGTGTTATATTGAATATTTTGTTTCAATGACTGTATGTGTGTGTGTGTGTGTGTGTGTGTGTGTGTGTGTGTGTGTATGCTGGATCATGATGTGAAAATAGGTAAAATAGTTAGAAAAACATTATGCCAGGGTATGAATTTTAAGTAAATCCTAAATATGGAATGCCAGGGAAGGATTTTAAGTGCACGAGGCAACTGACTAGAGTCCGGTTGCATAAACTTTCCTGTGACAGCCATGAGAGCGTTGGCCTGGAGTGGGGTGAGGTAGAAGAGAACAGTGGTTAGCAGGTCACCATGGAATTCGAGGAAGCATCTGTGTGATGGTGAGAATGAAGGGGCAGGCAGATTCCAGCACTATTAAGGAGGTGGAGCCTCGGGATTTGGTGACCTATTGGTTGCGGGAGATGCTGCAAAGGAAGGAGTCTTGGTTTAGGTCCCTAGGTGCATGGACCTGCCCATCTGAGATGGAGCTCACAGAAGCAGGAGGGAGTCTGAGGGGGACTGAGTCTGGTTTTAGTAATACTGATCCTTGGTGCTCCAGCTTGGGATGTCACTTAATCTCTCTCTAGATTTCAGGTTCATCATTTCTGAAATGTTAGCATTTTACCTGAAGAGATTTTTTTGAACCTAATTAAATGTAAAGATTCTACCTCAAGTAGATAAAAAGTGAGGTTGTGTGTGTGAAAAGGACTTTCTAAACTAAATGTTATTAGTCTTTCTACAAATAATAGTGATCTAATGTATAAGTAAAGTCTGTTTTCTTTGCAAGGGACATAGACCCAAAGCAAACTGAACTGAGTGCAAAGGAAACATATCAGCTCATTTAAATGGACAGTGTAGCAATAGGTCTATAGCTTCAGGTACAGTTGGATCAAGGGGTTCCTGATTTCCCTTCAGCTCTCAGCTGGTGTCCTCTCTCCTCTGTGTGATGGTTCTATTTCAGTGAGGCCCCTTGTGCGGTAAAATTGTGGCAGCAGTTCCAGGCTCTCTCTTCCAGGTTCTAGTCCAGGATAGGAGTCTCATTTTCTCCTAGCTCCTACAATGTATTATTCTGATTAAATGAGTTTAGGTCACTTGCATCCCCTGGACCAAACAAAATTGCCAGGGGGAAATGATTGGCTAATTTGCTAAGGGTTGGAGACAGGGATGGATCTGATTCAGATCATCAGCCTGAGAGAGGGGGAGGATGATCCCTGAATGAACATGGGACTGTTGCCAGGAGGTGGTAGGTTAGATACTGGGAAGGTAAACATCAAAAGTCTGGATGCCTACACCAGAAAGGAGTGTATCTTTAGTGAAGGACTGCATACAGAGAAGGGATTGAGTACACTTTTGTTGAGCCAGATGTCTGGGATCCATGGTTGAAAGCACAAATCCTCATAGAGCTCTTAGGATTCTGTGCTGTTTTTAGAAGACTGGGGTCAAAACTCAAAAGCCCGAATAACTAGTAAACTCCATTCAGGGAGGGAAGTCAGGATTTAGCAGGTGGAAGTATCAGAAGAGTTTAAATTCTCTTCTGGATTATTAAATTGACAGACTGCCAGACTTCTGCATGCATCAGACAAAAATCTGGGTCCCAGGGTTTTCCTTGGCCTCCACAGAAGGAACAAGAGCACATTCCTCCTCCCCCAGGATCCTCCACTCCAGGAACCCTGAAGAAATGGCTCTGGCTGGGATTTCTTTGGGTGGAGCCCTGAAGACAGGCAAGGTGGGCATTGAGAGGTAAGTTTATGGTTAGCACTTTAGCTCTGGGCCAGTTGACCATAAATAGATTTTTACAATGCCCATAAAGTACTGCAATTGTCCCCACACACCTACAAGTGGATTTGCACGTGTGTGTATGTGTATGCAGACACACATACACGTGCACACACACATACACACACCCCTCAAAAAGCAATTTTCCCCCCCAGAGCATCAAGAAAGTTCCCCTTTCCACTTAAATGCTTTTCCAAATAGTCTTATTTTATTTTATTTTTTTTATTTATTTCTCTCCCATATCCTTTTCAATCTGGAAAGTGACTTGGCCTCTTCTCCCTCATCTATTTTCTGCCTTCCTGCTATTCAGTTTAGGCATGAAACACAGAACTAGATTGAAAGCATTCAATGGCTATTCAATCGGAGAAGAAAAGAGCCCCTTGGAGCTTTATTAGATATGAAGATCCACAATAAAAATCAATTTCTGCCTCTTTATGCAGTTTAAATGACAAAGCACCCACCCATTCTGCAGCCATTGTGCTGGGGAAATGTAATTCAGTCCCGGAGCTGGGCCCAGAGCACGCAGACTCCCTGACCTGCACTGACAGATTCCAATATGATACAGACCTTCGGAGATAATGACAGCCACTTCATCTCACTGCAAGAAAAAAGTTATCTGATATCTTTGAGGGTTAAAAGGCTATGTGGGCAGCATTTTCAATAACCCACTAAATCAGCATCTTAAAAAATATCTAAGCTTTGTTCCTTTAAAAAAAAATTGCCCCTTACTCCTAACTCCATTTCTGAGCCCCAGCCGACCATGTCACAAGTGTCTCCTGCCAAACCTATTGAGCCTTCTCTGGCACAGAAAGGGATCCTCCTAGGTAATTAGTCCAAAGGGAAACAAGGTGAGAAATGTCTTTATTCCTCTAAGGAATACAGATCTTCAGGCCTTGAGGTCCTGACAAAATAAATGGGATGAAACCAGTTTAAAAAAATTTTTTAAAGCTGGACCTGTTAAAATGCTTAAAATGTTACAATAGAAAGTTTTCTTCCATAGAATGCACATGGTTCCTTTAATAGAAAGAAGTCTGTGTGTGAAGAAAGTTTGTGATGGAGTTGTTGCCAAGGGAACCAGTGAAAACAGTGCAGTGGGGCATTAATTTCCATGGGTAATGACTTGTCCTGATAGAAGGGGGAAAAGTTAAGGAATAAGGTAGATATTTCCCTTTTCAATTAAGATGGTTTATTTGCTGGGAAACAGGTAACGGGAAATCAGCGCATTCTGAGCTCAGAGAGGAACACAACACTGAGAACTTCATTCTCTCACTCTGACCAGGGAGGTGGAAGGGTGAAGCGATGGTGTAAAGAGAAACTGTATCTTCTTCCTGGTCTCTGGGAAGGATTCAGAGAAGGAAAGGGTGACAGGATAATTAAACAAAGACCAGGGAAGGATTTCTGGGTCTAAATTGAGAAAAGCTCAGTATGTCACAAAGCCACCTCGTCACAGTCTAGAAGTAACACTAGGAATTAGAGCAAGAGCAATGCTGTGCCACTGGGGTGGCTGTGTGGAGCACTGGCAGTGGGGGTCCAGGTTCAAAGAGCCCTGTGTAAAGACAGGAAAGCTCACTGCCCGGGCCTAAGCTCTCTGGTTGACAAAGTATGAAGTCTCTGCCAAATCTGCCAAACCCAACCATATAAGGTCACTTAATATATGATAAAGGAGCCATGGACATATAATGGGGAAATGACAGCCTCTTCAACAGCTGCTTTTGGCAAAACTGGACAGCTACATGTAAGAGAATGAAACCAGATTATTGTTTGACCCCATACACAAAAGTAAACTTGAAATGGATTAAAGACTTGAATGTAAGTCATGAAACCATAAAACTCTTAGAAGAAAACATAGGTTAACATCTTCTGAATATAAGTATGAGCAACTTCTTCCTGAACCCATCTTCTCGAGAAAGAAACGCAAAAATGAACTCATGGGACTACATCAAACTAAAAAGTTTTTGTATGGCAAAGGACATCATCAACAGAACAAAAAGGCATCCTACAGTATGGGAGAATATATTTGTAAATGACATATCCGACAAGGGGTTAACATTCAAAATATATAAAGACCTTACACACCTCAACACCCAAAAAGCAAATAACCCGATTAACAAATGGGCAGAGAATATGAAGAGATAGTTCTCCAAAGAAGAAATTCAGATGGCCAACAGACACATGAGAAGGTGCTTCACATCACTAATCATCAGGGAAATGCAAATTAAAACCACAATGAGATATCACCTCACACCACCAAGGATGGCCAGCATCGAAAAGACTAAGAACAACAAATGCTGGCGAGGATGCGGAGAAAGGGGAACCCTCCTGCTCTGCTGGTGGGAATGTAAGCTAGTTCAACCATTGTGGAAAGCAATATGGAGGTTCCTCAAAAAACTGAAAATAGAAATACCATTTGACATGGGAATCCCACTCCTTGGAATATACCCGAAGAATACAACTTCTCAGATTCAAAAAGACGTATGCACCCCTATGCTTATCTCAGCACTTTTTACAATAGCCAAGATATGGAAGCAACCTAAGTGTCCATCTGTAGATGAATGGATAAAGAAGAGGTGGTACATATACACAATGGAATACTATTCAGCCATAAAAAGAAACAATTCCTATCATTTGCAACAACATGGATGGAGCTGGAGGACATTATGCTCAGTGAAATAAGCCAGGTGGAGAAAGACAAATGCCAAATGATTTCCCTCATTCGTGGAGTATAACAATGAAGCAAAACTGAAAGAACAATATGGCAGCAGACTCAGAGACTCCAGGAATGAACTAGCGGTTACCAAATGGACTGATGGACAGTGACTGCATGGGGGTATGCATGGGGACTTGATAATATGGGTAAATGTAGTAACCACATTGTTTTTCATGTGAAACCTTCATAGAGTATATATCAATCATACCTTAATAAAAAATAAAAATAAATAAACCTGCCAAACCTCCCTTTTATTGTCCACATAATCTATAATTCAGTCCCCAAATTATAAAGGTATTTGCTATTTAGTTATTATCCCTTAGTTTTAGATATAAAAAATTCTTTGCAACCAACTTTTCTAATAAAACATTCTTTAAAAAGTCAAGTGGAAATCTCAATTTAGTTCCATATCCGGGAAAGCATGATGCTACCGCTCAATAGGTTTCATGCTGTGTGCCAACGCTGACTGACAGGCGGTGGCTATCTGCAGCAGTGCTGTCCGATAGAAACAGGGAGACATACAGATGAGCCATGTATGCAATCTCTTAAAAAACTGGTAAAAACCACATAACAAGATTCACCATGTCCACCATTTAAATTGTACAGTACCGTCATGTTCATTATACAAACCTTGTTATGTAACAGCTCTCTAGAACTTTTTCATCTTAGAAAACTGAAACTTATGCCCAATAGATACCTAATCCCCTTTCCCCCTCCTCTAGTCCTTGGCAACCTCTTTTCTACTTTCTGTTTCTATGATTTTGACTACTATTTTAGATACTTCCTGTGAGTGGAATCAGACAGAACTTGTGCTTTGTGGCTGGCTGATTTCACTTAGTATAAAGTCCTCAAGGTGCATCCATGTTGTAGCTTGGATTTCCTTCTTTTTTAAAACTGCATAATATTCTATTGTATGTATATACTACATTTTCTTTATCCATTCATCCATTGGTGGACATTTAGGTTGCTTCCACATCTTGGCTATTGTGAATAATTCTACGGTGAACATGAATGTGCAAGTATCTCTTCAAGATCCTACTTTTAGTTCTTTTAGCTACAGAAGTAGGGTTGCCGGATCCTATAGTTAATTCTATTTTTAATTATTTGAGGAACCTCACATAGTTGTCTATAAGGGCTGCACCATTTTACAATCCCACCAACTGTGCACAAAGATTCCAGTTTCTCCATATCATATTCAATATTTATTATTTTCTGAGTTTTTTTGACAGTGGCCATCGTAACAGGTATGGTGATATCTCATTATGGTTTTGATTTGAATTTCCTGATGATTAGGGAAGCTAAGGATCTGTTCATATGCTTGTTGGCTATTTGCATATCTTATTTAGAGAAATGTCTTTTTCCCTTTTCTTAATTGGATTATTTTGTGGTTGTTGAATTACAGGCATTCTTTATATAGTCTGGTAATTAGCCCTTTATCAGATGTATGATTTACAAATACTTCCTCCTATTCTGTAGGTTGCCTTTTCACTGTTATTTCCTTTGCTGTGCAGAAAATTTTAAGTTTGATGTGGTCTCATTTGTCTGTTTTTGCTTTTGTTGCCTGTGCTTTTGGTCTCATCCAAGAAATCATTGCCAAATCCAGTATCATGAAAAGCTTTTCTGCTCTGTTTTTCTCTAGGAGTTTTATAATTTCACATCTTCATTTTGCTTTGAGTTAATTTTTGGATACGGTATGAAGCAAGGGTCCAACTTCATTCGTCTGCATGTGGACATACAGTTTTCCTATAGCACCATTTATTGAAGAGACCTATCTTTCCACCATGTATAGCCTTGGCACCCTTCTCAAATCATTTAATCATATACACAAGGGTTTATTTCTTATGTAATTTAAAATTTTTTAGAAGACATGTTTTTTCAAAAAGATAGAAACCAGTAGAATTAATTGTGTGTGTGTGTGTGTGTGTGTGTGTGTGTAAATATAACTCACTACACTTGAAACCTTCGAGGTATACAATTATTAATGAAATATTTTGCTTTTTAAAAAACAAAGTCTTCAAAATTTGGTGCTTATTTTCTGTTTAAGTACGTCACATTTCAGACTAGCCACATGTTAAGTGCTCAACAGTCACTTGTGGCTAGCGACTACCAAGCTGAACAGCAGTAGTTCATGCAGGACTAGAAGCTTGTGTTGAAAAGGATTGTGCATTCGTTGATTAATCAGCCATGTCTGCCACGGATAAACTTTAGGAATGTACCTGTAAGCATGCCAGTCATATTTGTCAGCCTGACTTAGGTCCAAGTCAGGACTGTAAGTAGGCTCCCATTTTACCCTAATTTCAAGTTTGAGTCTTTGTGCTGAGGTTACATCAGAAAGATCTTGGTTTTCACCACAGAGATAATGCATTTAGGGATTTTGTTTGTTGAAATAGGTTTTCCTCAACAGATACAATTTCCTATGTTTGGAGGAAAGTTTTTCTGTTAGAAAAATCCCTCCTAGAAGTCCATATTTCTTCTCTATGGTTTGACTTGGCAGATACTTCATAGTAAGAACGGATAGTGAACACCAACCCAGCCTTCAGTTGTACAGTTGACAGTTCAGGTGGAAGAAAAGCAAATTGTCTTATTTTTGCTTACACCTCTAAGTAGTTTATTCTTATTCGTGCTTACACTTCTAAGTAGCTCATTGTGGCACCTTGTTCTAAGCTAGAAAGAGTTTTAAAGGAATGAGTTAGAATCAGATTATCTTTAAAAGGAGGTACCTTTAGAGTAACCAAAGCATCTTCTCAGTTATCTAAACCTTTCTTTGAGTGTGTGACCACTCTTTCCCTTTTTCAGAAGTGTTGAGGGTTAACTTGTGCCTGTTTTATTATAATACAATACAGCCAGAACTATTTTTCAAAATACAAGCAGCTATTGTTGCCTTCCTTGCTGGCTATCTCTTTAATCTGTTTATCTTTGAAGGAAATCATGGCATAACCTTTAACATTTTAAAATTCATCTTCCCAAGTCCAGTTTACCAGAGATAATGGATAATGTTTGTCTTCAAGTTCAAGGAAGCCAAGATGATGAGACTGGGGGGACAGCCAGGATAAATTAGTAGGGTCAGCCCCTCCAGGATATTTTTACTGTTTCTTTGAAGTTCAGTTCATATTGGGAAGCACAGAATAAAGGCTAGAGCTACTGTGGTATTGGTTCTTAATTTATGGAATGGTTACTTTCTAGGGAAGTGATCAAGATTCTTTGGGTAATGACACACACAACTTACTCCCTATAGAATATTTCTTGGACCGCCATTGAAAAACTTCATGGCTCTTGCTTCACTGTGTCACCTTGAGGAAATTACCTGATCATTCTAGACCTAATACAGTTCAGCTGAGGTAGGATATGAGAAATATTAATAATAAATATTAGTGAAGCACTTGGAGCCTGTTGAAGAAAGAGAAAAATATCAGAATGAGAAAATTTGTCATTAATTATTTCAGGTTACTCTCTTTTAATGTGGAGGCTGAGGTTCTTGGACTGGACACATTCCATTTTAATATTTGAGGAGATCAAATATTGACCTGTGCCTGTGTGTTCACAGAAAACTTTCTAGAGATTAATAAAACCTAGTTAAGGAGCTCCATCACTAAACCAGGTCCTGTTAGATGAACTATTTAAAAAAGGCTGGTCATTGCTCAGATGGTTCCCGTCTGACCTCTGACCTCCCCCTTCTGCCCCAGGCAGCAAGCAAGGCCATCTGACTTCAGGCAACAAGACTAAGAAAGCATACTTTGCCACATCCCAGAAGATCACAGCTGACACCGAAAAGGTCTCTCAACTTAGATTCCTACTTTTACTTACCTCACAGGTTGTGAGGTTGATGACAGAAGACAGAGGGCTGGGGGATAGAAACCCTGTGTGTTGATTCTGTGGCAGAGATTTAATTTTGGTTAGATTGTCATTTGTCCGGCTTCAGGAAGTGAGTCTTGGTTGGTTAAACCAATGACTAGCTTTGAGGTGGGCATGTGGACCAATTCTAGACATAGAAACATAAAGAGAAGTTTGTAGGGCATTTTAAGATGTCCTTTCGCTATAAAGAATGAAAGGCCACAAGGAGAAGGCCCCTAGCCCAGCCTGCCTGCTTCCAGACCGGAGGCTCTGTTAAAACCAGTGGTTCTCAAAGTCTGGTCCTCTAACAGCAACATCAGCACTACTTGGAAACCTGTTAAAAATGTAAATCTCAAAAGTTAACATAGCAGGCCTGAGATTGCTTTCCTCAAGAGCCCAAGCTTGCGAGGTTGGCCCTTGCTGGTATCTGGAAACTGAGTTTCAGGATGGTTCCCACCACTCCCTGATTAGAATGGTTCATCATGCCTAAACTGTAAAAATGAGGTTATCTGTGCTGAACACCTGCTTTCCAAAATTTTGGTACATGTCAGGGAGAGGATTCTTAAGTGATTAGCCCTCAATGGAAATCATGGGCGCTGAGTCTTTAATGAGCCTCCCTAGCAGACAACAGTTCACACGTGTTGCCACAACTCATTGCTGGAAAAATTAGATTCATCCTTTGTGACTCTCCTGGGAGAGGGCTCTTGGAAGCTAGCACCTGGTTTCTTCCAGATTTCACCCCATGTGTCTTTTCCTTTTGCTGATTTGGCTTTGAACCCTTTTGTTTAATAAACTTTAGTGATGAGTACTGAAAAAAAAAGTGAATTCTCAGGTCCCTTTCCAGACCTACTAAACCAGAAATTCTGGAGGACCCAGTTACTGTAGTTTAACAAATCCTCCAGATGATTCTGATACATGTGGGAGTTGAGAACCACTGGTAAGGAGGTGATGTCTGGCACCACTGCTGCCTCCTTGGTCCACACCCTCCATACTGACAGCAGTGCTGAGTGACTTAGAGCCTGAATCCCTGGGTTTCTAAGTTAACCAACTTTTAGACTTCTTGAATGAGATAATAATATAATGTTTAACACTCTCATAAGTAAAAGAACATCCAAATGAATAATATGTTACTATTGTAACTCAGGGGTTGGCAATCTATACTCCACAGGCCAAATCTGGTCTGTTCCTATTTTTTTATGGCTTATAAGCTAACAATGGTTTTTACATGTTTAAATGGTTGGGAAAAATCAAAATAATAGCATATTGTAACATACAAAAAGTATATGCGATTCATATTTCAGTGTTCATAAATGAAAATTTTTGGAACGTATTCACTCATTTGTTTATATATTTACTATAGCTTCTTTAAAGCTGCAATGAGAGTTTAGCAGTTGTGGTAGAGACCAAATGACCCATAAGTTTAAAATGCTTACTATCTAGCCCTTTACAGAAAAAGTTTGCTGACCCTTGCTATAATTGATTGGCCCACTTCTCTTAGGGCAAGAAAAAGAAGTACCTTTTCAAATTTTCTTGTTAGTTATCAATGTACCATTGTCTCTTATGAGCAACAAGTGTGCTATCTCCTTCCCAAGACCTTTTTCCCTTCCCCAGAATTATCTAAAAAGCCCTGAGGAGTAAGTCCTACTTCTAACTCGAGGCAGAGAGGGGCTTGGTAGTTGGTCTGTTGCTTCTATCCCGGATGGGTTCTTGACCACTGCTCCCTCGATGCTCTTGCCGCTGTAGACGTAGCACAGGCTGGGGCAGTGCCTTCGCCATATCACAGTTACATGGTTAACCTTTGTTTTCAGAGGAAAGCTGTTATGCTGGGATGGCTGGGTCCAGAGGGGCTTCCAGAACCACCTCAAACCTGTGGGTGCCTGGGTGGCCTGGGTCCCGCATCCAGATGCCCCTTCCTGACAGGAAGTGCCTCACTAGGGGTCTTGGTTTCCTTTTCTCTCCATAGACATTTACTGCAATCACCATCATCTAGCTCCACAGCCTTCCTTAACTGTGAACCTTATGGCCCAGAAAGCTCTTGGGTTCTTAATACAGATTAGCCTGGGCCTTCTTCAGAGCTCTGGATATCAAGGGGTGGCATCAATTTTGTTAAATCATGTAGAAGAATAAAGATCCTCTGACATTTCTTCTCCCAAAATGAGGGGGGAGGACCTCCCAAGTGGCTCTTATCAGAACAAAGGGAATCTGTTCAGGTAACTTGCTTCTCCAAGACATGAACTGAGCTGCTACAGTTGTTTCCCACAGCATATTAAAATTGACAGCGAATTCCTTTGACAGCAAAGGAAACCATCAATGAAATGAAAAGGCAGCCTACTGTATGAGAGAATATATTTGCAAATGATTTGTCTGATAAGAGGCTAATATCCCCAAAATATAAAAACTCATACAACTCAACACCAAAAAACAAAAACCAAAAAACAGAAAGTCCACCAAAATGGAAAGAGGACCTGAACAATTTTTCAAAGAAGACATTTTTCCAAAGATGGCCAACAGACACATGAAAAGACACTTGATATCACTAATCATCAGGGAAATGCAAATCAAAACCACAATGAGGTATCACCTCACACCAGTCAGAATGGCTAATATCGACATGACAAGATATAGCAAGTGCTGGCGAGGATGTGGGGGAAATGGAGCCCTCGTGCACTGCTGGGGGGACTGCAGATTTGGTGTGGCCACTGTGGAAAGCAGCATGGAGGTTTCTCAAAAAATAAAAAATATAAATACCATATGACTTGGCAATTTCACTTCTGGGAATTTATCTGAAGAAAACAAATCACTAATGTGAAAAGATATATGTACCCCTATGTTCATCACAGCATTATTTACAAAAATCAAAATATGGAAACAACCTGAATGCCTATCAATAGATGAACTGATAAAGATGTGGTACACATATACAATGGAATATTTCCAAGCCATAAAAAGGAATGAAATCTTGATGTTTGTGACAACACAGATGGACCTAGAGCATGCTATGCTAAGTGAAATAAGTCAGACAGAAAAAGACAAATACTATATGATGTATCTGTGGAATCTAACAACAAAACAAATAAACAAAAGTGAAATAGACTCAAGAACAGAGAACAGACTGGTGATTACCCCAGGGCAGGAGTCAGGGGGATGGTTGAAATAGTTGAAGGGAAAAACAAATTAGTAGGAATGTTTGCTATCTTGATCTGGGTGATGGTTACGTGGGTACATACACATGCCAAAATTCATCAAGCTGTACACTTAGATTTGTGCATTTTATTGTATATAACCCAATGTAAATTTTTTTAAAATTAGAAGTAGAATACAAAAATAAAACAGACAGCCAGTTCTCTGACACTCCTTTGATCACGAGAGAACATATGTACACTTCTTTTGACTCTGGGCTTACCTGTGCCTGCTTTGACTTACACAGTATGGCAGATGTGATGCAATTCCTGTCCCAGACCCAACTTTTAAGAGGACTGTCAGTTTCTGCTTCCTGGCTTTGCATCCTGAGCCACCTTAGAAGGTATTCACAGCTACCATGTTGTGAGGAAGCAAAAGATAGCCATGTGGAAAGGCTGTTTGGAAATAAGGAAATTGATCCACGGCCAGTTCCCAGAGCTTTAGCCCCCTGCCATTTGAGTCCTTCCAGCCGAGGCCCTAAGAATCATGGAGCAGAGTAAGCTGTCCCCACAATACCCTGTCCAAATTTCCTACCCACAGAATCATGGATTGCTTTATCATTTCAAACAATAAAAACTGTTGTTTAAAGCCACTACATTTCCAATAATTTGTTATGCAGCAATAAATGTTGATAGACCTTTACTGTGATGCTGAATTTTGCTGTTACCAGAGTTTAACACTTATCAGAGGGAAGCTAAAATATCCCTCAAAAAGACATTTCCTTCAAGTAAGGTCTGTAGTTAATAATGTTGTACCAATGTGAATCTCCTAGTTTTGGTAATTGTGTGATGGTTATAGAAATTGTTAACATTAGGCTAGAGGAAGGATAAATTGAGGTCTCTGAACTCCTTGTTGCAACTTTTCTGTAAGTCTAAAATTATTTCAGAATAAGAAATAAACAAACTAGTCTTTTCCGTATGCCGCATTCTCTTTTTCTCTTTTGTCTTCAAGGTTGCATCTACATGCAGTCTTTCTCATGAAAAATTGCCATATGGAGTTGGGTGCAGCTGTTTCAACAACCTTTCAAATCTGCCAGAAGTCTTGGAGTGGCATTGCCATCGTATAGGAAATGCAGATCTCCAAATTCCTATGTGGGTCTGTGTCATCTCAGAACTCTGTACCCAGAGCTTAGAGAAAACTTCTGAGACCTTTCTACAAGGTTCTCAGTGGCCCTGTCTATGGGATAGGAAACAAATGAGAAAAAGCTAAAGCAAACTCACCTTGTAAGAGACATGAGTCCTGAGTGCCCAGTACAGTCAGGGACGCCGTTACAAGTGCATGATGTCTGTGACTCTTACAACCCTTCCTTCTTTGCCCAGAACCTCACTTTGCTTTCATCAACCTTCATATTAGGAAAACAACAAGCCCAAAGACTCACCCTCTCCCGATATCCCACCCTGAGAACCTACAAGCGCAACCCATAAGCAATAAAAACTGTGCACCCAATTTTCCTAGCAAGACACCATTTCAGAAGCACCTGTGTGGTGACCTCTCCAATGCTGCGGTAAGGCATTAAGACTCAGTGTTTGTTCATCGCTTTCCAGATTTCTTTCTTTGAGAAGGGGCTTTTCCACACAGAAGAGTAAGGGAGATTGCAATTGAAGTTTCTCTGTATAGGGGGCTTTTTGGTGGGCTGCCCAGAAGGATTTTTCTCATAAAAAGAATAGATTAAAAATCTGAAGCAGGGGGAAAAAGGCTGGATGTCATTCACTCACTTCGTTTTTCATCTAAACATGCCAAGTGCTGAGGATTCAGAAGGCAAAAGGAATTTATCTTTTTATAAATAAAAATCTTTCTTTGGGACACAGGAGGCAGATGTGTAAACAGGGACAAACAGTGATGGCCACAAAAGCAGCAGCAGGCACTGCGGCCTCAGGAGCGCAGAAGGCCGGAGCCTTGGCGTGCGAGTGCAGTCGCAGTGCTGGCCTCCTCGGCCTCCATCTGCTGCAGCCGTGCTGGCCTCGGCGGTTCTTCCAACCCGCCCAGTTCAGGCTCCACTGCTAGCCTTTGAACTGGCTGTTCTCTTGGTCCGGAGGATTCCACGTGCAGGTGTTCATATAGTTCACACCCTCACTTGCTCTAGGACTCTGCTCAGAGGTCACCCTGGCTAAAATTTCAACTTCCTCAATACCACACACCCTTTCTCTTCAGACTTTAATTTTTGCTTAGCACGTACTTCACTTACCTTGTTTATCCATACTTTTCCACAGTAGAATGTGAACTCAATGAGGGCATGAAATTTGTTTGTTTTCTTCATCCCCAGTGCCTAGAACATGGCCTGGTTCTAGTAGGTGGTCAATTAGCATTTGCTGAATGAATGAATGAGTGAGATGGTAGCTTTTCCTGACCTCCCTGTCTCCTCCTGTCACTCTTACTCAATTTTTCTTCATAACATTTGTCACCCTTGACAAACTTGAAATTTACTATTGTTTTGCCTGTCTGTCTCCCCTCTCCATGAGGACATGGATTTTGTTTTATTCATTGCTATATAACCCTGTGCGCAGAGTAATGTCTGGAACTAGGTTAATACTCACATTTTTTGAAGAATGAGTTCATAAATAAATGGATGAATAAGTGAATAAATAAATAGAGGGCATTGGGTGGCCCTTTCCACCCATCTTGGGTACAACTAATTCAAAGACCAAGCTTTACTAAACTGAGCCTCTCTGGGGATGTTTAAGAAAAAGCCAAGCTTTTTAGTAAGAGCAAAAGAAGAAGGAACGCTATAGACACAACCTCAGCCCAGCTCACCCTGAAGCTCTCTCATGGCCATTAGACCCCGAAGCTTCCTGGACTTGGGGAGGAGGGCCTGGAAACTCCTCCTTTCTGCTCAGAAAGCTGTTTCCCCTGCAGACAACACAGAGACTGGAATTGTTTCTCCTAGATAAATGGAGCTCCCCATTTCTCTGTTCAGCCAGTGTCCTTGCTCGTGTCTGTCCCTGTCCCAGATGTGAGAGGGTGCAGCAGAGAAGGAAAGAAGAAGCCGTTGTTTACTCACAGCACCCCGGCCTGACCAGACTATGGGAGCCACCAGGACTGGGAGGGATTTGCTGAACTCCCTCACTGGATCCTGAGTCCCTCTTCCTCCCTTTAATTCTGGCCTGTAGAAGCTCTGCAGGGTTTTTAATTACAGTCAGAAAAGGGCATGTACAGTAGTTAAGTAAAATAAAATAACAATACTTAAAATTACAGTTGAGCCCCAAACCATTGACAGTTTATTCTCTGCCTTAAAATAAAATAGCTCTCATCTTTCCCCCTTAGAGCAGCCTCCTCCGCCTAGATAATGCATTTCGTTAGATTTATTTGCTCAGCCCCGAAAACTTGACACTAAGGGGATTATTTAGTTTTAGATTTGCTGTAGTCCATAGTAATAGCCAACAGGGAAAGGAATGAAGCAGCAATATTAGCAGGGCGATGGGAGGGGAGGGGATCCGGGGAAGGGGCTGTGCAGTCCGCAGCTAAGCAAAACTGCTTGCATAAACACCATTAAGAAGATTTAGACATCGCTTTCCTTATCATCAGCATTCCTGGAAGAAATAAAAAAAAAAAAAAAAAAAAAGAAAAGAAAAAAGGGAAAAGGGACAGGCCTTGACTTGCTGTGTATGCGTTTCCATTAAAGGTTCAATAGGAAATAAACCCAGCTGAGAGTCCAGATGCAACGGGGCTGGGGACCTATGCGCGCTGCCGCATCAGGGTCCAAAAGAGACATTTGTTCTGCGCGTTACCGGAAGGAGCAGCTGCGTGAAGAACAAAACACCTTGTATCGCCCCATCTGTGGCTGAGCACAAGCAACTAAGGCTGCTGCCTGGGCGGACGCTGCTCGCATTTATCACGCACGCACCCCAGGAGAAAACATTCCTGACTGCCCATGCTCTACCCAAACCACTAGCTGTCAGGGCACCAAGGACAAGAACTGGTGGGAAGCAGGAGAAGGCCATAATGACCAGGAGGAGGCCAGCCCTGCGTGCGGCTGCAGGTTTGAAAGGGTCTTGTGAGAGACAGTGGCGAGAGGGCCCAAGCCAACAGCAGGGTGGGAAGTAGACTGGCCATTCCTCCAGGGGGAAAGTGGGAAAGCACCTCAGGGGTTGGAAGAGCTGGAATCATGTGGGCTACTCCCAAAGGAGTGTCTGTCAATCTGTCTGGAAGGTTCTTTGTGCACCCAGGGCAATGGAGAAGTTGAAACTAGGCATCACATGGCTAGTGCAGTACCAAGAACTCTGCTGTGGGAGTCCAAAAATTACATTTGGAATTTTAAACACTGTTCCATTTTCTAGATACATCCTTAGCAAGGCATCCCTAACTAGTCAAAAGGTGCACACATACACACATGCACAGGCATAGGAGGCTATTGGTATGAAGTATTTCTAATAAATACAGGGTTTGTAGTGAAGACTTAAAAAACAAATTGGTCCTAAATGTTATTAAAAAAACACAGCAACACAAAGGAACTGATTTTTTATTATCAAGCTTGCCCTGGGGCACCATACTGTTTTCTCTCCTTCTCACTCCCTTGGTCTTCCACTCTGTGTGCTTGTTCTCCTGGGGGCCAAGCAAACCAGGAGCTGCAGAAGAGTGTGCCCACAGACCTTCCTGTTCTTTAGAGGATATGGATGGAATGGATCCTATGTCCCAAGGCAAATTAAGGGCAGCTGGTCACCCTTCTCCCACACCAAGACTGAACAGACACCACAGATGGATCAGATGGAAAGAAGGATTCCATGGGCCTCACTTGGTTAACCAGTGGAATAATAATAATAAACTTGCAGTTTATTGAAGTTCTTATTTGACAGCTCTATAATAAGCACCATCGGATACGGACTCATTTCCTTATAGATGCAGAAGGCAAAGCTTGAGAAGTTAAATAAGTAGGCCCAAGCCACTGAGTAAGAAAGTGACAGTCCCTTCTGCCTGTTTCCTAAGCCTGTGCTCCTAACAAGGAGTGTGCTGCCCTGCACGGTGAGAGGCTGGTGCCTTCAGGACTGTTCACTCTCAGAGCCAAGTAGATTGTCCACAGCAAATTCTTTTCCATGAATCTTTATTACGTTCATTAAACTCTTAGAGGAACAAGAAGGTGGAATGGGAAATCTCGGATCTCAGATGCTCAAAACTGTGATCTCTATGAGTGGGAGAAGGAGTTGCCTGGACAGGATGGTGGCTGTGACAAAACTCCACAGGTCCACAGGCCAGAGACTAGGGCTGACCAGCCTAAAGGTCACCCTCATGGTCCCCTATTCAACAGGAACCAGGAAGATTTGCCCGATTCACCTGGGTGTGTTGAATAGGCAGACTCCTGTCGGCCACGGGACACATCTATCAGGTGTGCTCAAGGTCTGGTATGGGAAACATGTGGTCTGTCACCTGTGGTCCCCTGGGGTCTTCAACTTCATGCACTCCAGGACCCCTTGGTCCCCCAGGACACTTGGCTTTACACAGAGCTTACTGAAGGCAGGGCCTGGGTCTGGGTCAGCCCTGTGTCCCTGGCACCCAGCATCCTGGCACAGAATGAGAGCTCAGGAAACCTCCACTGAGCTCCACCGTCCATTCCATTGCATCCACAGGCTGCCAGAAACCTTTCTTTGTCCACCACCACCAAGCAGGACTGACTTAGCTATTCCAGATAGCAACTCGCTCTGCTATTTAAAAATTTTTCCCAGTAAAAGAATTGTCTGCTATCCTTAATAACATCACAGCATTTCATAAGCCCCTTATCAGAAAGTTCTTCTCCTTAGCCAACTTCTCTCTCCTGCAGACACCAAACCTACTTCCCCTGTCTGTCCCCTGTAGAAATGGAGAATAATTAACGATACACCATTCCTTATGTAATAATTCTTTATCTGCTTGCAGGTTATTTACTGGTCTTATAAAAATTGTCTTTCTATTGCCATAGTCCCAGGGTGCTAGTATAATGTAATGATAGAGAAGTAAGGACTGACACAGTCCCTAACCTCCAGTTCTTCCCTGCCATGATTTTAATCGAATGTCAAATGAAAAGATGAGCAAGTAATGAGGGCCAAGGTCAATACCACTTCGAGATGTCCCATCGTGAAGAGTTGTTTCTGTGCAGCTGTAGCTCATGTCAACATTCTGCAGAGTCCTCCCGTCCCCTTCCCCAAGGCCCCAGAGCACATCTGCCATGGCCAGGCCTTCTGGAGGGCCACTGCCATTATTTGGGAGCCTTGAGTTCAACGTCCAAAGGTATCTCAAATGCTTATACCCATAGCCAAATTTTTGAGTGCTCATGCAAAATTGTTTTAGGCACTGTTCTAAGAGCTTTACCTATATCATCTCTTCTGATTCTCACTATTACTTATAAAGCAGGTTTTATTATTTTCATCCCCATTTTACAGAAAAGGAGATAAAAGATAAGCCTAGTTACCTTGTCCCAAATCCTGCAGCTTATAAATAGTAGAGCCAGGATCTCAACCCTGATGGTCTGACTCCAGATTGTGCTTATAACCCAACAACATAATAGTACAGGGCCTAGTACACAGTGGATGCCCAGTATTTCTGTGAATTTCAATGAGATGGGGATCTATTTTCTAGGGATCTGGCTATCCAAGGGAATCTTTCCCAACAAATCTCTGCTTTCCTTTCTGAACATTATTCTACCTGTAAGATGGTTAAAAGCAAAACTTCCAGAATTCAAGAGTAACTGATACAGGAAACATCAAATCCTTAAAGTCAAAGGATCTCCTGTTGTGATGGAGAGGAACAATGAGTTTGATTTAAGGAAGAGCATAGAATCATTTCCAAGGAGAGCAAAGCCAGTGTACTTTAGGTATAATTCACGTGATGAACAAATAAATTAATTGATAAACACTAAACCAAGCATTCAATCTGAACTCATCTGGGATCTAGAAAAAACAACAGCAATGGCCACTGACTCAGACATTTTAAATATAATCACAGTGACACAATGAGTGCAGGAGAACCTTGGAAGAGTAAAGGCCCAGGGCCTGCTAGCCTTGGTGACCAAGACCCTGCACAACTGAAACATTGCCGGCCTCTCCCCTACTCACTGGCTCCAAACCCAGCAGCCTTCCTCCTGGGCCTTGAATGTGACCAGGAGTTTCCCCTGAGACCCTTTATACTACCTGCTTCCTCTGGAAAGCTCTGCCTATCCTCTTAACATGTGGCCCCTTCACAGCACTCAGGCGTCAGCTCCAATATCTCTTCCTCAGAGAAGCCTTCCCTGAACTCCGAGGCTGGAGTAGACCTTACACACTCACATACACTCACACTCACACACACACACACAATCAGTGTTGGTCTATGTCCTGTTGAAATTACCTGCTCTTCTTTGTTTACATGTTTATCCCCTCCTCTGAATTTATGTCCCTGGATATGATATGTGTTGACTGTGTCCCCAGCACCTACCTTAGTGTCTGGCACTATTATCAAGTGATTTGATTGTTTTTTACTAGGCTTTTTTTTGTGTGGGGGTGGGTTTTAATTTACATACAAAGAAATTCACCTGTTTTCAGTGTACAGTTCAGTGAGTTTGGGCGAAGGTGCACAGTCATGCAACCGTTACCTCAGTCATGCTATGGAGCTTTTCTGTCATCACAAACCTCCCTCACGCCCTTTTGTAGTTAATCCCACTGCTTCTCCTAGATAAATGGAACTCCTCATTTCTCTGTTCAGTCAGTGTTCTTGCTCGTGTCCGTCCCCATCCCAGATGTGAGAGGGTGAATCATTTCCCCCACTCCTCACCCTGGCTGCTGGTAATCTTGGATCATATATTTGGTGGGTGTGTGAGTGTGTATAAAATTTCTGAATGTAATTTTGAAATATTTTAGTACCCCTTGTCATTCAATCAATTTTATTGAGTAAATACTCCCTGCAGGATTTTTTTGTTTAAATGGATTTATTGAGATATAATCGACATACACTTAAACATGTATATGTAAAATATACAATTTTGTATATGTAAATATAGTATGTGTAAAATAGTGTAGTAAAATATACAATAGTAAATGTAACATATATAGTGAAATATACAATTAGTATATGTAAAATATACAATTTATACAAGTTTTAACATAGCCATATACCCATGAAACCATCACCACTAGCAAGACAGAGCACATGTCTATCGTCCTTCTGTGATCACTCCCTCCCACCCCTCCTCATCGCTCCCTACCCCACGCAACCATGCAACCATTGTAGTGCCTTCTGAAATTTAGTTTGCATTTTCTATAGTTTGTAATTTTATATAAATGGAATCATAAAGTATATGCTGTTTTTTGTCTGGCTTCTTTCACTCAACATAACTATTTTGAGATTCATCCTTTCATGTTTTAGGTATTTCAATAGTTCATTCCTTTTTATTGCTGAGTGATAGTCTGTTATATAGACATACCACCATTTGTCTACCCATTCACCTATTGGTGGAAATTCAGAATATTTCCAGTTTGGGGCTTTTGCAGATACAGCAGTTATGAAAATTCATATATGAGGCTTTGAATGGACAAATGCTTTCATTCTGAGTGAAAGAAGCCAGACAAAAAACCATACTATGTGATTGCATTATATACAATCCTAGAAAATACAGAAAGCTAACCAATGGTTCCATGAGGACAGAAATAGAGAGGGGTAAGAGGGAAGATGATAAAGACAGCAAGTGTTTAGAGGTATAGCTATGTTTGTTATCTTGATTGTAATGATGCTTTCACAGGTATATCCATATGTCGAAATATTAAATTTGTAAATTTAATCATGTGCAGTTTTTTGAATGTCAGTTATCCCCATTAAAACTTAAAATATTGGTTTCTCAGGAGTAATACTAATAAAAAAATAATATTCATACAGTGGAATTATACTCAGCAATAACAAGGACCAAACCACTGATACATGTGAAACATAAATGAATCTCAAAAGCATTATGCTGAATGAATGAGAAAAGCAAGACACAAAAAGCTACAAAACAGATTATTTCATTTACATGAATATTAGAAAAGGTAATAGCATAATGGCAAACGTCTGCTTCCAACTAAGAGGAAGCAGTAGATTCTGGGTTTACCCTCTTGCCCAAAGCAATAAAAAAAAAAAAAAACACCAAAAAACACAAAAGATATACAAAATAACAGTTTTATAACATATAAATAAGTAAATAACATATAAATAAGTAAAAAGATTTATAAATCTTTTTGTACAATAGATTTGAATCTTTATCAAAACAAATAGTCTCTTAAAAAAATTCAGTAGTTTTCTAGCCACTTAGAACAAAAGCCAAAGTCTTTACAGGGTCTTCCAAGGCCACACCAAATCTGCTGCCCTCCCTTGCATACCCCTGGCATGTGCACATGGCTGCATTCACTTCACACAGGCAATACTGACTTCGGTGTTTTTCCTCAAACACTCCAAGCCCACTGTCACCTTGGGTTCCTGGCTAGGTGGTGGGTACCGGTGATAGATTTACAATTCCTGCCCTCACTTCCTTCAGGTCTCTGCTCAAACCTCATCTTCTAGGCAGGTCCCCACTCACTGTTCTACCTGAAGCTGTAGCATCCTCACCCGTAGCTCTCCCCATCCACCTTTCCTACCTAATTACTCGTCATAGCACTTACTATAATCTGGCACACTGTATATTTTATGTTTATTTTTTAATTAGTCTCTGTGTTCCTCTCCTTATATAATATGAGCTCTATGAAAACAGAGCCTATTTTTTCCCCTAGTTAACTTTGTTCTCTATTCTTAGCACCAGGAATAGTGCATGGCATGTAATAGACACTCAATAAATCTATACTAAACAAGTGCTTGAAACGAACAAACCAGGATAAATAAACCCATGAACAATATTTATGTCATGGTATTATTGAGAGGATTCAATAAGATAAACTATAGGTAGTGCCTGCAGGAAAGCAAACTGTAAACTGTATCATTAGTCTGCTTCTTGTCCTACATGTGGTGCACTGTGGTAGTAGTAGTAATACTAATGGCTAACATGAATTAAACACTCTACGTCAGGCACTATTTTAAGTGTTTTCAATGTGTTATCTCATTTAACTCTCACAATCATTTTATAAGATAGGCAAATTATTACACTGCTTTTATGGATGAGAAAACTGAGGCAAGAGAGAAAAGTACATTTCCCAAGACTACAGAGCACAGCTGAGATTTGAACTCAGGCCATCTGGTTCTAGAGCCAATGCTTATGATCACTATGCAATACCTTCTTTATGTCCTAAAACTGAACATTTTTCCTTGCTTCTCAAGCTTTCTTTGGCTTTTCTATTAGAAAATATTGCAACTTTAAAAGCTAATATTTTCAAAGCTGACTTTTTATACAAATTGAGTTTATTTCCCATTAATAACAGGAGCCAGAGACAGTTTCTCCTTCATTGGTAGCATGGCTCAAAGCACTGTCCTGATGGCAGTATGGTTCACACTGATCACGGTGACTGCTGCCCACGGGGACTGGTAAAGGCCCAGAGGTGCCAAACAGCATTCTTCTGCCTCCAAACAAGCCCCCAGGGCCCAGGTGAATATATCAGACACAGCAACATCTTTGCTGCTGATATAAGGGTTTCCAGGATGGTGAAGATCCACATTCTGCAGCAAACTTCCTAGGTCTGTAGGCTGCTTTTTTTCTGCCCAATAATAGCCAAGAATGCTTAGATACATAAATGCATTGACAAGAAGCTCCTTTAGTCTCAGCTGAAAAACTGCTTCACCCAAGGTCAGGATTAATTTATGCTCTTGAACTGACATCAAGTTAAGAGATGCATAGACATCTTTATTGCCTGGATTTTCATCCCTTTATAAAGTCAACCACACAGAACCTCCACAGTGGACTTATCCTAGACTTTAAGTGGAAGCCAGCATTTGAATTAGGGGTTTTGTGCAGAATATGAAATGGAATTTATAGGCATCATATTTAAGTTTACTGAGCATTTGCAACACAAGAGTCTACATGTAACAAAGTTAAATGTGAATGGAAAATAAAACCAGGGTGAAAATATATTTTGAACAGTAAAGGATACGGAATCTGGGACTGACCTTATCTGACTGAAACATCTCCCAATTATGATCTAGACTGGCAAATCTAACCCACAGGCAGCCATGCACATGATAAATCATTTCTTGATGAACAACCCCTTAGTAGGTCTTCTTCAGACAAAACCTCACACATAAGGTACAAGACCACCCCACTCACATCCCCCCTTGCATAGAATTCCAAATTGAAAATAGTTTTACTTTGATACAAGCTCATTTTCTAGAACTATCCCTGCAGTACCCATCACATAGGATATGCTCTTAAACTTCCTCAAGGAGCAGAATACTCAGAAGATCTGAAGAAACTGTTCTAAAGCTTCTAAAAGCTTCCCAGCTTATTGTTATTGTTGGTGACAACACTTGGATTCAGTTCTAAAAAAGGATTTTGTCTGAGAAAAGAATGAGACTTGGTGATATGGATATGCATCCTGTTACTGAGGGCTTGGGTTGGAGGTGGGATAGAACATAAGTGTGGAAATGTGTAGGACTTCTTGAGGACCTGGGTGCAAGTAGCAAAGGAATAAAGAAGCTCCTGAATGGAAACAGATATAAAAGCCAGATCCTCACATAAGACCAGCTGTGAACCCAAGACTTACCTTAGGTCTGTGTGTGAAATCATCAGGGCTGCTCCCTTTGGGTCTATAATAGGGTTAATTATCATTAGCCACTTGAGGTTAGCAGTGGCCTTAAGACTTTCTTTTCTGAGTGAGATGTGAGCAGAAACTTTAACAATCAGTGTGTGCTTCTGTTTTTCCATCCGGCTTGGTAAACAGCAATATTTAAGATGTGCCTGCTCCATGATGCTGAGTTCCTGATGATCTACAATGTACATGTAAAGTAAATGAGAAAAACTGTTGTTTTAAGTCACTGAGATTTGGGGAGATGTTTGTTACTGTGTATACCCTAACCTACCCTGACTGATATGGGAGGAGAGTCAAATGACTGAAACATTTAAACAGAACATATACATGGAATTAAAATAGGTCCTGGAACTAAGATATTCAGGACTTCATTGCCAGTTAAGGAAGGTATTTCTGGCTCACACTTCTGTATGAAGTCAGTTGAAAATAATACAGGGTATACAAAAGTCAGAAACACCTTGCAAATTAGATGAAATTTGGAAAGAGACACAACTCTGAAGCAAGGCCATAAGAAGTGGCTGCAAATGTCTTAAAAATTGGGTGAAGGTAATGGAAAACAAACACAAGTCTCTGCAGATCTCAGGTAGTATTTAGGGTTTTTTAGAAGAGGTGGCCCACCTTACAGAACCCAAATCCACTCCCTTCTCTGGTAAAACAGGCTCAGGTGTGCAGGCGATCTGCAGTGGCATCTCTAGACCATGTCCAGTGTGCATGGAGGACTGAATAAGAAAGCCCAGACACACTGCATTTGCAGGAGGTGTCCTGAAAGAGTGGCAGGTGGTGGTGGCACTGGGGCAGCTAGTGTTGTTCAGCTCAATAAAAATTTTAAATGAATGGTTCTCCAGCTGTGTTCCCCAGACCAGCACTACCAGCAGTACTCGGGAACTTGTTAGACATGAAAATCCTTGGGCCCCACCCCAGGCCTACTGAGTCAGAAGGGTGAAGGCTTTTATGATCTGCACTTGTGTAAGCCCCCCTACATTCTGGTGCAGCTCAGATTTGAGAACCACTGCTCTAATGAGTCACCCACAGCACTCTTCATGGTCAGAATTTCACTTGGGCCAGGCAGAGCTCTTCCCAGGCAACAGAGTGACATGCACATTGCCACCACCCCAGCTCACTCTCTTGACCCTTCTTCACATGCTTCCTCTGGAAAAATCAGGCCCCAACTTCAAAACTCTCTCCATGCAAAAGTACGGAGTAAAAGGAAGGGAAAACGACCGATAAAACATAAAAAATACAATATGCACCAAAAAAGTTATACCAGAAGCAAATCAAAATCAGATACAGATATTTTCTCATGAAAATAAAATACAACCAGGAAAACAAAGCAGTAACAAAAGAACAATGACTTCTCTAAAATAGGCATTTATGCAATGCTTACCTCTAAGAGAAAGACAGATTGGCTTTTTTGGTATGACCTGGAAAGGTGGTGGGCTTCTCAGAGGATCACCATATTCTGCATGGTACTACATCACACCTTATGATCTACAATGGACAAGGAAAGTAAATGAGAAAAACTCTTGGTTGTTTTAAGTCACTGAGATTTGGGGGGATGATAGGACAGGCCCACTAAGGGAGATGCCAGCAGACAGGCTTGAGGTGACACATTTACTCCTTCTAGCCCTCCAGCCATGGCCATGCAAGTATCAGCAGATGATCTGCAAGTTCCCTACCCTGGCAGGTGGGAGTAGAGGAGTACAGAAAATGACTACAAGTGTTAACTGGTGACCCCCCTGGAGTGAACCATGGTGTCACAAAATATGAGCTGGAATGAGACAACTCAAGCCTATGATCAGTCAGGAATCCTGGTCATTCTCAGAGTATCAACAGAATGAGCACTGACCTGAGGCCCAAGTAAACAAGTAAGCGGCCAGCCCCAGGCCTTTACTGTGCTGGCGGGGCAGTGCACGGGGAACACTCCCCAGGAACACGGGGCAACGCAGTGCAGCGAGGGTCAGAGGATGGCAGGAGATGAAGATTCGTTTCTCTACATTCCTCCTCATCACATAGTCACAGAACCGAGATCTCTCTGGGTAGAAGAGAAGAAGGAGGTAGAAGAATTTCCTAGTTGACTGAGCTTAAGTCTAGAATCATACACTTAATCACCTGAAAGACACAGAATTACACCTAATTGACAAAACTTTTATTCGCCTCATTATCACTGGGACTGGAGGAATGAAGGCACAATGAAACCAGCTACGAGCAATAAATACAGTTGCATTCTTCTCACACAGACATTACAACAAATAAACATAGACGCTGTCTCACAAATGCCACAAAACAACTATAACAACAACAAAAAATGCTAAACAGATTATTAACAGCAGAAAATACAAAATTAGATGCAAGAAACAAGACCAAACATATCTATTACATCAGTAAATTTAAGTAGGAGAAAATCATCTAATAGGAAAAACAAGATAGCAAATCAAATCCTCCTGAATAAAAAGATACATCAAGACAAAAGACATGAATGCCCTGCTTACATTAAGCAGAACTTAAACACATAAAAATGATAAACTCTGGAAGAACAAATTTTAATATTTAAAACACTATTTGAAGATACTGGAAAATAACAAAAAGTACATAGACACTGGAGGAAGTACAACCCCTGAAAGAAGGAAACCCAACTGGCTGAGCTCAACATTTACCCCGTCCTCCTTCCACCATGATGCCTCCCAGACACACAGTAAAGGGGTCAGAGAGCTTACGAAGGAAGGAGAAGTCCTCCTGAGCTGAGGAATCAGAATTTGTAGTCCAGAATGATTAGAAATTGGATGGGAAATACCAGAAAAGTGGGAGCCACAGAAGGTTGAACCCCAAAGTCTTCATACAAACTTTCCTCAGATTTTTGCATGGCTCCTGAAATGTACATGTTCAGGGCAAACCAGCAAGGAGTCCAGCAAAAATGATTGGCTGGATGACGGAAGTAACTGAGCAGAGATTCCAGAAGCCACCTACCACTCCCATCAGCTTAAGTATCTTCCATTTCCACTGAAACTCTAGTAAGTTCACACTTTAAGAATAAAGACCGCATTTTAAAAATATGACTATGAAATAATTGAAAAAATATATATATTCGTCTCTGCACTCTCCTCCCACATCCCCCACCATCCATTCCTGATGCATAACACCTAAATCCCTTAGAATTACATTTGGGTGATTAGAGTATCTTTTGTTTCAGTAAGGCAACTCTTAGGGGCTCCTGAATAGTTTCAGGACGGTGGCTGGCCACCAGAGAGGCAAAGCCATAATTAGAAGCTTGGAACTTTCAGCTCCATCTCCATTGTCTGGGAAGGGGAGAGGGGCTGGAGATTGAGTTAATGATGATGCTTACATGATGAAGTCTCTATAAAAATCCCAAGAGTATAGGGTTCAGAGAGCTACCAGGCTGTTGAACATGGGAGATTCTGGGAGCATGGCACTTCTGGTGAGGGCATGATCATCATGGAGAGGGATGAGACCGTGAAAATGTGTGCACTGGCCCTTATACCCCTCCAACCCCAAAAGCAAGGCACGACATTTCTATTCATACTTCATTGTTCAAAGCAAGTCATATTTCTACTTAATTTGTATGGCTATAGACAGATAGGCATCCCTAAGCCCATAAGGAGTGCATTTTAAAGCATTTAAACATTTTAATGCTACAAGCAGATTTTGGCTGCCGAAGTTAGCAAGAGTAACAATAAAAACAACAAAAAGTAAGCAAAGCAGACTGATATGATTAATTAATAACTAACAGAAACAATAATAGGAATAACTCCGCATGTCTGCTTCAGACACTGAGTCTTTCCCAAATCAGTTTCTCCTTTCCTAGCAATACAGCTTAGCTGAGTGCATGTCAGCCTGACAAATACCACAATTTTTAGTCTCACATGCAGCTCTGTGGGCCACATGATTAAGCTCTCACTAATGGACGTGTGCAGAAATGATGAGTTCCCCCTGCTATATCACCTATTTTAAAGGAAATGTCTTGCTTTGGCATCCTCCCTTTTCCTTTCCCAATTCTGGAACACAGACATGGCAGTGATTGCATTTTGGCCCTATACATGAAGAAAGTACCCTCGGGTATGTGGAACTACAGGGGAAGAAACTGAGTTCTTGGATGACTTAATGAAACAGAACTCTGACCCCAGAACTGCTGTGTGAAAGAGAACTCAACCTCTGTCTGGCTTAAGCCACTGTACTTTGTGGTTTCTTCACTATGTCAATGTTTAGCCTCTTCCCCAGTTAAAATTATATCTAAAAGCTAGTCTTTTAAAAAAGGCTATGAAATAGATGAAGCTGGGTAATGTGATCAGGTAAACAGGAGCCAGCACAAAATTAGAAATGAGGGTGGGGAAGTAACCTCAAATAATGAAGGACATCAACAACATATAATATGTACTTTCTTTGACACTCTGAAAATAAATAGGACACCTGAATGGAAGGATGGCTTGTCTATGAAAATATCCATTTCCAAAATCTCCCTCCAAAAGTATGTATAACTGAAATGGTTTCAGAGGTAAATGCAACCGGATAATCAAGACAAATAAAATTCCAGTACTATGCAAACTGTCCTAAGCCACAATGAGAGAAATAAGTTTTCTAAATTCTTTTTTGCAAAATGAGAATAACTTTGACAATAGAAAATTACATATTGATTTACCTAGAATATCACTGTAAAAATCATAAATAAAATAATATTTGCCTACTTACTAATATAATCCAGCAGCACAATAAGAGTGGAATGCACCATAACACAAGAATATTTGCTACTGGGAGATATTTTAATAAAATTGTGTACATTAGTAGACAAAAGGAGAAAATTTTAGATGATCAAAGGATCAAAGGATTTTTTAAACAAAATATAACATGCATCCTGATTTGAAGTATCTTACTATAATAAAATTAATAGAGATTTTCTTATTATAGTTATATATATACAACAGAATGGTTCATTTTAGTATGTATCATGTTATGGTTAATTTCCCTAGAAGCATTTCCATTAGAGTAAAAACAAGAGAAGATGTTCCCATCAACACTTTTATTTAGCATTGCTTTGTAAATTCAGCTATTTCAATTTAGCAAGGGAAGGAATAAATGGTATAACATTTAGAAAAAAGGAGGCAAAATAATAATTGTTTTTATCATATTATATGCTTTTTAACCTAGAAAATCCAAAATGATCAACTGAAAAATATTTTAAAGAAAAGAGAGAATTCAATAAGTTGCCTAGGGACAATATTAAATACAAAAAAATAGCTTTTTAGTAGACAAGCAAGCTGTAAACCCACATGGGAAAATATGTTATTTAAAATGCAACCAGAAATATGAAATACTAAAGAAGAACTTTGAGAAATGTGCCATACTTATATAAAGAAATCTTAAGTTTTGTTGACACAGAAAGCTTGACTAAATGACAAGATCTACTGTGTTCTTGGTTTAGAAGGACCCAATATGATAAAGATGTTAATTCTTTCTAAATTAATCTATAGTGTCAATAAAAACTCAAAGAAAGGGAGGGGGATTTTTCTTTTAGACCAGAGTACTCCAAATTTCAGATGAAAAATAAATAGCTGAGCATAGCCAGAACAAATCTGTAAAAGAAGACTTATGAGGGGCACTATACCAAGTAGTAAAATATGTGATAGACTTACAATGATAAAAATAAGCTGGTACTGGCACATAAACAAACAGGCCATGGAAAAAGAGAGTTCAGAAAGAGAGCCAAGCCCATTTGAGCATTTAACTTATGAAATGTGGCATTACCATTTGGTGGGAAAACGGTGGATTCATTAGCAAATGATGTAGCTCTTTGGAACAAAACAAACTTTGATCAATACTTTACTTATTACATAAAAAATGAGTTACTTGCATCAAAAATTTAAACATGAAAAACCAGGTCATAAAAATAACAATAAACGAGAGGAAATTTATTTGTTACACTGTACAACCTCACTAATAATTATGTAATATGCATTTCATAAATGAAATGAAACCAGGATAACATGTTTTGTTTAGCAGATCAAAATTTAAAAACATACCGCATAGTAGGAAAATAGATATTCACACCTACTGGTAAGATTACAAATTAATTCAAGCTGTTTAGAGGGAGGGTTGACAATTTTAACCCAGCATTCCATGTTTAATAATTTGACTTTCAGATGTATTTGTACATTTTGTATGTACCAGAATGTATATTTTAGCACTGCTAGTAAAAACAAACAAACAAAAACAAAAAAAAAATAAAACAATTTAAAAGCCCAACAGTATGTGACTGGTAAAGAGAAAGGGAAATTTCTATAATACAATGCTATTCACCCATGAAAAAGAATGTCATAGATCTATATGAGCTAATAGGCAATGTATTTAAGTTGCAGTATCTCTTCTCTATGACTTATTTCACTCAGCCCAAAAAGATGTAGTATTTTTATTATTAATTAGTCTAAATATTTTTTTAAATTTATATTCACTTGTCTATTAGTTATTTTTCACTTATATAAATTTCAAACTTTGAGGTTTGATTATGTCTTCCTTATTGATTTATATTATTACATTTTGGTCAGAGTATATATTTTCTATATAATATTGATTATTTCAAAGGTATTGAGATTCACTTTCTAACTTATTTATAGTCAATTTTTGTAAGTGTTCCAGGCGTGCATGAAGAGATAATATATTTTCTAATTGCTGTATGTGAAACTCTAGATATCAGTTGAATCAGGCTTAAGATATGGAGGCAATCTAAGTGTCAATCAATAGATGATTGGATAAAGATGCAGTACACACACACACACACACACACACACACACACACACACACCGTGGAATATTACTCAGCCATAAAAAAGAATGAAATTTTGCCATTCGTGGCAACATGGATGGACCTGAAGGGTATTGGATTAAGTGAAATATAAGTCAGAAAAAGACAAATATGCATGATTTCACATGATTACATATAGAATCTAAAAAATAAAACAAAATGAACAAACAAAACAAAACAAACAGACTCATAGATACAGAGAACAAACTGGTAGTTGCCAAAGGGAAATAAAGGATGGGGGGAAGGGGATAGGTGAAATAGGTGAAGAGGATTAAGAGGTACAAACTTTCAATTATAAAATAAATAAGTCACAGGGAGGTAATCTACAGCATAAGAAAAACAGTCAATAATATTGCAATAACTTTGTATAGAGACAGATGGTAACTAGACTGACCTAATAAGGTAATTATTTCATAAAGCATAAAAGTATTGATTCAGGAGATTCAAGATGGTAGCATGAGAGGTGAGACAGAGAACTCCTCCCAAAACCACATATAAAGAGCAGCAGGAAAGAAGGCTGCACCAGACTGCCTACACCTGGAGAACAGAGCTGACCTCATGAAACAGGGTAACATATCAAAGCCTTGATCTGGCAGGATCCAAGCCCTTCCCCAACCCCAGCTCACTGGCAGGGGGAACAGAAATGGAGCCGAGAAGGGGTAGAAGCCTAGGACTGCTGAACACCCAGCCCTGGAGATCTGCTTTGGGAGCACAAACCTACATTGCATGGAGCTCCAACGATAGAGGGGTTAGAAAGCTAAGACAGGCAAAATACTTGGAGAGACTGAGATTCCAGCCATTTGTGGAGGACAGGGATCCATATCCGGCCTCTCTGGGGCAAAGGAAAAGCGGGTGAGCAAGAGGCTTCTTAGCAGCAAGAGGGCTACTGAAGGGGCGGGGTTTGGACAGAGCTTGCTGCACAGGAGAAGGAACAGGTGGACAAGGTTGTCTGGGCGTGCTCTGCCCAGCAGGTTGGGAACTTTCAGGAGCTTCAGGTGCTCCATTGCCCTGGCTGGCTACCCAGCTCCAAGGCCCCCCACTGTGATACACAGTCTGCTGCACCTTCCTCCAGGCCTGCCGGCACTGGCTCACAAACAGTCAGTCCCTGCCCTGGTGTCAGGCTACCCAGAGGGAGGCCCCACCTATGGCAGCTACAGACACAAAGTGCAGAGGCGTACACCTGTGGCTCAGCCCACTGCTTCTGACAATGGAGACAGGCACTGCAGCTGGGAAGCTCTTTTTTTCCCCCCAGGCACCAGCACCACTCCCCCGCAACCCCCAACATCACTCCAGGGGCTGAGCAGGTCCAGAGACTACAGCTGGACACTAGAGGGCGCCACATACAAATATGAAACATCAAAGGAACCTGGTTGAAACAAAAATCTTAGAAACACCAGAAAAAGGGACAAATGACACTAAACTCACCAATCTTCCTGAAAGAGAGTTCAAAATAAAAGTCCTAAACATGCTCATGGAGGTACAGAAAAATATTCAAAAACTCAGGGACGAATTAAGGATGGAGATTCAATCATTAAGAAATTCCATATCTGAAATGAAACATACAATGGAGGGATTTAAAAGCATATTATATGTAGTAGAAGAGATGGTAAATGGTATAGAAATTAGAGAAGAGGAATACAAAGAAGCTGAGGCACATAGAGAAAAAAGGATCTCTAAGAATTAAAGAATATTAAGAGAACTGTGTGACCAATCCAAAAGGAACAATATTCACATTATAGGGGTACCAGAAGAAGAAGAGAGAGGAAAATGGATAGAAAGTGCCTTTGAGGAGGTAATTGCTGAAAACTTTCCCAATCTGGGGAAGGAGATAGTCTCTCAGGCCATGGAGGTGCACAGATTGACCAACATGAGCGATCCAAGGAAGACAACCCCAAGACATATGATAATTAAAATGGCAAAGATCAAGGATAAGGACAGACTTTTAAAAGCAGCCAGAGAAAGAAAAAAGATCACATACAAAGGAAAACCCATCAGGCTATCATCAGATTTCTCAACACAAACCTTACAGGCCAGAAGGGAGTGGCATGATATTTTTAATGCAATGAAGCAGAGGAGCCTTAAACAAAGAATACTCTACCCAGCAAGATTCCATTTAAATTTAAAGGAGTGATTAAACAATTTTCAGATAGCAAAAGCTGAGATAATTTAACTCCCACAAACCACCTCTACAGTGTATTTTGGAGGGCCTGCTATAGATGGAAGTGTTCTTAAGGCTAAATAGGGGTCACCAGGGGAAATAAAAGCACAGTAAAGAAAGTAGAACAATTAATTACTAAGAAGATGCAAAATCAAACCAACTATCCCCAAAGTCAATCAAGGGATAGAAAAAGACTACAGAATATGATACTTAATACATAAAGAATGGAGGAGGAAGAAAAAGGAGGAAAAACAAAGAACCTTTAGGTTGTGTTTGTAATAGCATACTGTGTTAAATTAGACTGTTAGTTAGTAAGGGAATTACCCTTGAACTTTTGATAACCACGAATCTAAAGCCTGCAATGGCAATAAGTACATACCTATCGATAATCACCCTAAATGTAAATGGTCTGAATTCACCAATCAAAAGACACAGAATCACTGAAAGGATAAAAAAACAAGACCCATCTATATGCTGCCTACAAGAGACTCACTTCAAACCCAAACACATACACTGACTGAAAGGAAAGGGATGGAAAAAGATATTTCATGCAACTAATAGGGAGAAAAAAACAGGAGCTGCAGTACTTGTATCAGACAAAATAGACTTCAAAACAAAGAAAGTAGCAAGAGATAAAGAAGGACATTACATAATGATAAAGGGTCAGTCCAACAAGGGGATATAACTACTATAAATATCTAGGCACCCAACACAGGATCACCTACATATGTGAAACAAATACTAACAGAATTAAAGGGGGAAATAGAATGTAATGCATTCATTTTAGAAGACTTCAACACACCTCTTACTCCAAAGAACAAATCCACCAGACAGAAAATAAGTAAGGACACAGAGGCACTGAACAACACACTAGAACAGATGGACTTAACAGACATCTACAGAACCCTACACCCAAAAGCAGCAGGAAACACATTCTTCTCAAGTGCACATGGAACATTTTCCAGAATAGACCACATACTAGGCCACAAAAAGAGCCTCAGTAAATTCAAAAAGACTGAAATTCTACCAACCAACTTCTCAGATCACAAAGGTATAAAAATAAGAAATAAATTGTACAAAGAAAACCAAATGCCTCACAAATACATGGACTATAACATGCTCCTAAATAATCAATGGATCAATGACCAAAAAGTAGTTTTCCAAAAAGTAGAAGAGGAGGGAATACTCCCAAACTCATTCTACAAGGCAGGCATTATGCTAATACCATATGCTTTACCATTATGCTAAAAACCAGGCAAAGATACCACAAAAAAAGAAAATTACAGACCAATATCACTGATCCAAAAATATTCAATAAAATATTTGCAAGCCAAATTCAAAAATATATCAAAAAGATCATCCATCATGATCAAAGAACCTTCAGATTGTGTTTGTAATAGCATACTAAGTGAGTTATATTAGACTGTTAGACAGTAAGGGAATTAACCTTGAACTTTTGGTAATCACAAATCTAAAGCCTGCAATGGCAGTAAGTACATACCTATCGATAATCACCCTAAATGTAAATGGTCTGAATGCACCAATCAAAAGACATAGTCATTGAATGGATAAAAAAACAAGACCCATCTATATGCTGCCTACAAGAGACTGGGGTGTAAGGATGATACAGCATACAAAAGTCCATCAACATCATCCACCACATCAATGAAAAGAAGGACAAAAACCACATGATCATCTCCATTGACACTGAAAAAGCATTTGACAAAATTTAACGTCCATTCATGATAAAAACTCTCAACAAAATGTGTATAGAGGGCCAGTCCCTCAACATAATAAAGGCCGTATATGACAAACCCACAGCCAACATTAACAGCGAGAAGCTGAAAGCTTTTCCTTTAAGATCAGGAACAAGACAAGGATGCCCACTCTCCCCACTTTTATTCAACATAGTTCTGGAGGTCGTAGCCACAGCAATCAAACAACACAAAGAAATAAAAGGCATCCAGATTAGTAAGGAAGAAGTTAAACTGTCCCTGTTTTCAGATGACATGATATAGTATATAAAAAACCCTAAAGAATACACTTCACAACTACTAGATCTAATATCTGAATTCAGCAAAGTAGCAGGATACAAAATTAATACACGGAAATCTGTTGCATTCCTATACATTAATGATGAAGTAGCAGAAAGAGAAATCAGGAAAACAATTCCATTCACAATTGCATCAAAAAGAATAAAATATCTTTGAATAAACCTAACCAAGAAAGTGAAAGACTTGTTCTCTGAAAACTACAAGACACTCATGAGAGAAATTAAAGAAGATACCAATAAATGGAAACACATCCTCTGTTCAAGGATAGGAAGAATTAATGTTGTCAAAATGGCCAACCTGCCTAAAGCAATCTACATATTCTATGCAATTCCTATCAAAATGCCAATAGCATTCTTCAACAAACTAGAGAAAATTGTTCTAAAATTCATATATAACCACAAAAGACCTGAATAGCCAAAGCAACCCTGAGAAGGAAGAATAAAACTGGGGGGATTATGCTTCCCGACTTCAAGCTCTACTACAAAGCCACAGTAATCAAGACAATTTGGTACTGGCACAAGAACAGACCCATAGACCAGTGGAACAGAATAGAAAGTCCAGATATTAATCCAAGCATTATAGTCAATCAATATACGATAAAGGAGCCATGGACAAACAGTGGGGAAATGACAACCTCTTCAACAACTGGTGTTGGCAAAACTGGACAGCTACATGCAAGAGAATGAAACTGGGTTATTTTCTAACCCCATACACAAAAGTAAACTCAAAATGGATCAAAGACCTGAATATAAGTCATGAAACCATAAAACTATTAGAAGAAAACATAGGCAAAAATCTCTTGAATATAAACATGGGCAACTTTTTCCTGAATGCATTTGCTTGGGCAAGGGAAACAAGAGCAAAAATGAACAAATGGGACTACATCATGCTAAAAAGATTCTGTACAGCAAAGGACACCGTCAGCAGAACAAAAAGGCATCCTACAGTGTTGGAGAATATATTTGTAAATGACATATCCGACAAGGGGTTAACATACAAAATATATAAAATCTCACACACCTCAACACCCAAAAAGCAAATAACCCTATTAAAAACGGGCAGAGGATCTGAACAGACACTTCTCCAAAGAAGAAATTCAGATGACCCACAGGCACATGAAAGATGCTCCACATGACTATTTATCAGGGAAATGCAAATTAAAACCACAATGGGATATTACCTCACGTCAGTTAGGATGGCCAATATAGAAAAGACTAGCAACAAGAAATGTTGGCGAGGATGTGGAGAAAGGGGAACCCTCCTACACTGCTGGTTGGGATGTAAACTAGTTCAACCATTGTGGAAAGCGGTATGGAGGTTCCTCAAAAAACTCAAAATAGAAATACCATTTGACCCAGGAATTCCACTCCTAGGAATTTACCCTAAGAATGTAGGATCCCAGTTTCTAGAAGACATATGCACCCCTATGTTTATCACAGCACTATTTACAATAGCCAAGATAGGGAAGCAACCTAAGTGTCCATCAGTAGATGAATGGATAAAGATGTGGTACATATACACAATGGAATATTATTCAGCCATAAGAAGAAAACAAATCCTATCATTTGCAACAACATGGATAGAACTGGAGGGTATTATGCTTAGTTAAACAAGCCAGGTGGAGAAAGACAAGTATCAAATGATTTCACTCATCTGTGGAGCATAAGAACAAAGCAAAAACTGAAGAAACAAAATAGCAGCAGACTCACAGAACTGAAGAATGGACTAACAGTTACCAAAGGGAAAGGGATTGGGGAGGATGGGTTGGAAGGGAGGGATAAGGGGAAAAAGGGGCATCATGATTAGCACACATAATGTAGGGGGGGCACGGGGAAGGCAGTATAGCACAGAGAAGACAAGTAGTGACTCTGTAGCATCTTACTACACTGAATGACAGTGACTGTAATGGGGTATGTGGTGGGGACTTGATAATGGGGAGAATCTTGTAACCACAATGTTGCTCATGTGATTTTATATTAATGATACCAAAATAAAGAGTCTTTTCTTGTTCTCATTGTAATATTCTTCTTAGGCAGTGGTAGCCTATCTGTTGTATCCTACAAGTATGTTAACTTCTTTCACGTTTCCTATTGCTTTTTGTCTCTCAGTACGGGAATCTGGATAATTTCCTCAGCTCTAACTTCTAGTTCTAAGTTTCTCTTAGAAATTGTAATTTCCCTCTCTTCGAGCTCTAATTATTGCTAGAATGTTCATTACAGGCTGATGGTTATATCTTTTTAAGTATTTTGTCTTTTCTCTTTGGTTGCACTTATAGTTTCCTCTTTAAATACAGTGTTCTGTAATTTCACTACCATATATCTAGGTGGGGATTTCTTTGTATTTATCCTGACTGGGACTCACAATACTATTTTTCAATCCCCCGAAGCTAATATAATATTATGTCAGTTATAAATAAATAAAAATTAAGTCAAGGTTGTACTGTGCTACTAAGTCTTCAATATCTTTACTACTTTTTTGTCTGATTGATCTATTAATTATTGAGAGTTAATGGTATAGATTTTTAATCTCACCTTTTAATTCTGTTAATGTATTTATCTATTTAAGCCTATGTTAGTTGAATGCAGATTGAGTGCAAGATTGTTTTATTCCGTAGTGAACTGTTCTTGTTAAAGTTTTCTATTGACTTTTTTTTTGCCTTAAAATCTATTTTGTTAACATTAATAGCCTTCATTTGTCCAGTGTTTGACTTGGAGTATCTGCTTCCATCCCAATATTCTCTTCATTCCATATATTCTATCCCATCAACTCTTCTGTCACTATGTTTTAGGGTATCTTTTGACACTTCCTGTAGGACTTTAAAAATATTTTTCAATCTGAGAGTTTCTCTTATAACTAGTGTATCTAATTTGTATAAATTTATTGTTATTACTTGAAATACCTGAATATTTTCCAACCTTATTTTGTCCTTTATATTTACTTAAATTAGTATGCTCTTTTTCTTTTTCATATGGAGTTCTTTAAGTTTCTTTTTCCTTCTGCTGTTTTTAATGTTATGCTTTCTATTCCTATTGTTTTACTGTATATGTGAATTAACAAAGACAAAAGTTAAGCAACAGGTCTAGTTCTCCCTAAGCAATACAGATCGGCTAAATGCACTAATTTCATTTTTTCCCACCTTATTATTGTCTAGTATTTTTGTTCCATCTTTCTTGTAAAATTTCCAAGTTAATGTATATATTGTTTTATTTAGTCAATCCTCTTAGGTTTGCCCAAATATTTACCACTCCTTCAAAGACCATTGCCTCTTGCATCATACATGTTCCTTCTGAGCTTATGTTCTTTCTTTCAGAAGTAGGTTGGGAGTTATAGATTCTCTCAAACTTAGTTTATCTGATATATTTCATCAATTTGCTCCCACTACTGAATAATTTATCTGGATATAATATTATTGCTCTGAAATTATTATTTCCCTCTCTTTGAGCTCTAATTATTAGTAGAATGTTCATTACAGTCTGATGGTTATATCTTTTTAAGCATTTTGTCTTTTCTCTTTGGTTGCATTTATAGTTTCTCTTTAAATACAGTGTTCTGTAATTTCACTACCATATATCTAGGTGGGGATTTCTTTGTATTTATCCTGACTGGGACTCACAATAATATTTTTCAATCAGAGGATGTATGCCCTTCACAAATTCTGGAAAAACTTCATTCTTGATCTTCCTATTATATTAAAATATTGTCTTTTCCTATTCTCATTGTAATATTCTTCTTAGGCAGTGGTAGCCTATCTGTTATATCCTACAAGTATGTTAACCTCTTTCATGTTTCCTATTGCTTTTTGTCTCTCAGTACTGGATTCTGGATAATTTCCTCAGCTCTAACTTCTAGTTCTAAGTTTCTCTTCAGCTATGTCTAATTTATGTCCAGCATTCTATGGCATTTCTAAAAGTTGTATTTGGTTCTCCCTCAAATTTACCTTTTTTCATAGCAACTTGATGTTTTTGAAAGAGACATTATTTTATCTTTAATCATTTAAACATATTTATTTTACATTATTTTTCAGATTATTCTTTTATTTAAGATTCTTGATGCCCTATTCATATGATGTGTTATTTCTACTGATTCTTATTCATGGTAGATTATTTCCTGATATGTCTAATTGTTTAAATTGTAAGCTCACTTATTAGGTTTTAATCAGTTAACTATTGTCACAGTAATATTCATAATAAACCATTTTAGGATTCAGTCCAAAGCAGACTTAATAATGGTTATTATTAAGCATTTATTTTGCTCAGATATGTGGGTCTTCCCGAGTTTGGCTAATCTGGGCTGGGCTCTACGAGGTTTGGCTCTAAACTGCAGGTAGGTGTAGGTGTACTTCAGGTTGGGCTTGGGTCTGTTGCATATCTGTTTCTTTTGAGGCCCAAGCTGAAGTGGCAGCAGCTATCCAAGGGATGGTTTTCTCATAGTGATGGCAGAAGTGCAACGGGGCCATCTAAGCTAGTCTAGTACATTTCAAGCCTTAGCTTAATATATGTCCACTAATAATCCATTGGTCAAAGCAAGCTGCATGTCCAAACCCAACGTCAATGATGTAGAGAAATAGATTCCACCTGTAATGGAAGGAACAGCAAAGTCAAACTGCACAGGGGGAAAATACAAAAAGGGATAAGGAATTGAGAATAATGCAATCTTCAACATGAGACCCTCTTTTTCTATGAGAAATCTATATGGTTTGCACTGTGGAGACTTTCTTCCAGAATAATCTTGCATTTGTTTCAAGGATCTCGGAGGAGCAATTTCTGTGTCAATTTCTAGGCTCAGTTCCAAGAAACATTGAAAATATAAATTCAAAACTTACAGCCACATGAGGTTAAGTTCATTGCTTTGGAATTTTCATGTTCCTGACTCCCTGAATGAGCCCAAGTAGAGAGAGGAAATCTTTAGCATCTTCCTGTGCTTATGTGGGGATCACTTTCCTAATTTCCTTAGAAGACAGCCCTACATGGATCCTGAATTTATGAGGGATTCACAGTTTTAAAAGAGCACCCAAGTCTCATTTCATCTTCTCTTATTGGGTCAAACTCAAGCTTCAAGGCTCAGAAGATCAACGCCTCCCTCCTTAACTTAGGGCAAATCCAACATAAACTCACCAGCTAATCCTTCTCATTTCAAATTTCTTCTTTGTTTCTTACTTATTTCTCTTTATTGCCAGCTTATCTGCACAACAAAGTAAATATTTTTTCTACCATTTCTTAACATTTGTCATGGGAAGGTTTTCACTGAATTCAAATTTCTACTGATTATAAGACTGTTTTTGTACCACCATGAAGAGAGGGTGGAAATAATAACACTGTCAATTAAACTATAACACCAAGTTATTTTATTGCTTAGAATTTTTTCTATAGTTAGACTGTTTTAGATGTAGAATTTTATCATCACTCCATAAAAAGGAAAATAAAATAAAATCAGTCAAAATAGTCTTAAAACTGATTTACACTCAGAGTTTGATGCTCCTAAATCACCTTTTGACTCAGAGTCATTGATACTTGTTTTCCTCCATGACATTTTCTTTTATTAAGAGAGTTGGTGATGCAACAATTTTTAGAAAGCATTTCATTATTACTTCTGTTTTATATTCAAAGTTTCTGCTGTCCATTGTGCAAATTCTGATGCTGATGTCTTCTTGATCTTATCATAAAGGGTTAAAGAAAGGTTTTCCAGTGACCACAAGGACTTGTTTTCCTTCCTCAAATGGTCCTTAAATCATTTATTGATTAGAATGTACAGTTACCCAGTCCTACAGTCCTATCTTCAGGAATATCCACCAAGTTTGTACATGTACAAGCAATGAGAACACCATCATTTTCAGATGTCAATGTTAAAATGTGAAAAATATGCCTCTTAAACCAATAAAATATGGTAATATGTATTTTTGCTGTAACGAGAAGTCAGAACTAGTTTTTTTAAGTACATATTTTTTAGCAATATAAAGAAATTTCCACAAGATAAAAAAAATCCCACAGTTATCTAAGCAATCATTTTTTTGTTTTGGCAATTTAAAAAACTATGGTAAATATACATAACAAATTTAAGATTTTAACTTTTGAAGTGTACAGTTCAGTGACAAGTGCATTTACAACATCGTGCAACCATTACCATCCATCTCCTGAATTTTTCCATCATCTGAAATAGAAGCTCTGTACTTATTAAACACTAACTTCTGATTCCTCTCTTTCCCAACCTCTGATAACCTTTATTTTACTTTCTGTCTCTGTGAATTTGCCTGTTCTGCATATTTCATATAAAAGGAATCATAGAGTATATGGCCTTCTGTGTCTGGCTTATTTCACATAGTATCATGTTTGAAAGGTTCGTCCATGCTATAGCATGTGTCAGAACTTCACACCTTTTTATGGCTGAATAATATTCCATTGGGTTGATTCATCACATTTTGTTTATTCAGAACCAGTTTTTAATAAAACCAAAATAAGCCAAAACAAAAAAAAGGCTGCTCAAGGAAACACACACAAATGAACACAAACAACAAATGTGAAATGATACATCTATGATAACAGCTGACATTTGTTGGGTATTTACTCTTGCCAGGTACCATGCTAAGCACTTTGCAGATGTCACCTCACTCAATGCTTACATAATCTTACTTAACACACAATCCTATTTAAGTTCTCATAAAATCAAAATTTGTACCCAGTGCCACTTGCATGTGTAGTGAAAATGTAGCAATCATCTATCTCTAACTGATCTAAGATTTATGACCTCCCACTTAGCTAAGCAGGGGTCCAAGTGGGTGGGTAGGGAAGATTCAGCTTACCAGTCTCAGTACCTCAGTCTCTTTCCTAATAAAGGTTGTACTCTTTGACGGAACTCAATAAGTATCAAGGGTTGAATGAACGTTAGCAAGATATAATAATAGTCAAAGAATTATAATCTGTTGAGTGTATAATATATAAAAAGCACTGTGCTAGGTGCTTTCTATAAACATCTTCTCCCTTGATCTTCATGGCAACAGCTTGCAAGGTAGGCATTTAAAGAAGAGAGAAGAGCCTCAAAGAGGCTAAATGAAATGGCCAACTTCACCCGGTCAGTAAGTGAGAATACTATATTTGGATTACAGTCATCAGCAGTTTCTCCACTTCCTCCCAATAGCTTCAGACAGGCTATACAATTATAAAAAAGATGCCCTCCTTTGGAGGTGCATTTAAGCTTACCTGAGATTCCTGTGTTTTCCAGGTTAGAATATAAGTCACTGAGTTCTCAGCCCTTCTGAGACTGTCCTAGGGACAGAGGAGGATGACTCTTGTGGAGTCATCACCGGAGTGTTCATGAGCCTCTTGGGTAATCAAATGGTTTGGCAGAATTTTCATTTCTCCTCTTAAACCTCTGACTCAGTCTGCCTACCATAAAACCTAAACTGTAATTGAATTAGCTCTTAATAAAATGACGTACATTTTGAGTCTGTCTGCAATATAGCTTCAGAAATTATCCTTTGCCAGTTTTTCCTGGTCAAATGACACTTTGTGTCAGATGATTAGTGAGAAATCCTGATGTCATTGGCTTTGCACTGTGTGTGCCTTCCAGAAGAGAGAGAAGTAGCAAAGATTATGCTTATAGAAATATACATTAGCTTAGGTTTATAAGGTTGTAGTAACAAATCTTTAAGGCCCAGTTCAATCATTGCACATCCAAGAAACTTCATATTTACGTATTTCTCCTTCCTTCAAACTCCCATAGTACTTTGCTTATAGGTCAGTACTTATTATAGTCTACTTTCTATTAAAATTATTGATGTGCCCCTCCCATGTAAATCATGAGTTCCTTATGTATAGAGACCCATCTTTTACTCGTCTTTGGGTCCCTTTTGGCACCCAGCACCATTCCTTGTATATGGAATTTGTCAAAAAAAATATTTAAGTGATCCAAATATGTTCAATACTGAATACTAACTCTTATTCCAATTCCTATTTCTCCATGGTGACCTGATTATCACAGTGAGGTCTTTGAAATATTAGCCTGAGAACTTTCCATCCTTTCAGTTTTGATTTTTTTACAATAATACATACACAATTAAAACTAATCCCAGAGCTTGGCATCTTTCCATGTACAACAATAGCTGCTTTCCTTTTTTTAGTTACATTGAACTCAATCAACCTAACCCTCCACAAAGCCCAGTGGTGAGAGGTAAGCAGGATTTGGTGAAGTTGTGGAGGTTATTAGCTTGTAAATGCTCCAAGTCCTCCATGATGAGCTTTCTCTTGCTCACTGTTATTTCTAGAAATTCCTTGCCTTGTCAGCTCCTGGCATAGTGTGCCACATAGTAGGCACTCAGTTAATATTTAATGAATTGAATTGGATAACTCTTAGTTCATGGACTCATTTACCAGGACCCAAGCCAGTGCATCCTAGGAAGCTCTACGGTAAAGGGTTGATCACTCAGCACAGAGCCAGAGAGGACTCCTGGTTTGTGACCAATCTCATGCCAAATGCAGAGTCTGAGAAGTCTTCTTTCAAACTACAGATTAAACATATTGTCATGCTTCTGTTCTGCTGCAACCTAAATTCATATTTTCCACTTATTGCAAAATTTCTTTCATATCCAAATGATGCTCAAACATTCTAAAAATTAAAGAACATAATAATTAGGCAACTGAGATTTTTAATATTTATTTGGTTTCTAAATAATTACTGCAAATGATTTTCTAAAAAACCTCAACCAATATATTTAGGAAAGATTATAGCTGGGATAGATTTAGCTGTGACTAATTAAAGTGTCCTCAAAGCAGTTGGGGTGCCCCCACTGAAAAATGAAGAAGGTATACCTGAAGAATGCAGTCACTTGATTCAACTTTTTTCACTAATATATTCTCTGTGAGGCTCCTATCTGGCTGCTGACTTCATATACTTGAATGGTGTCATGGGCAATATTACACATGGCTTTGTAGACCAAGAGCTAAAATGAGAACTAAACTGGTGGAAGTTACAGAGACACAATTTTTAGTTTACTATTTTATAAAACATTTAACTATTAACATTAATGAATGCCAAATTACAAAAATATTGCATTATGCTCAGTTTTTTTTTTAACAGTAAGTGTAGGACTTTTTTGTAGAAAGATGGGATAAAAGAAAAAAAAGTCACTCATAGTTCCATCAACCAGACATAATCACAGCTACTTTGGGGACTATTGCATTTGTACTGTTTTAAAAAATAATTTTTTAAAATTCTCTCATCAGAACAATCCTGAAATGGACTGAGCTGTATAAGAAGTCAAGGTACCCCATCTTTGGAGGTGTGCAAACAGCAGCTGACCTGCCTGTCAAGGCTTTAGGTGGACAGTTAGACACAGGAGCCCTTCTAAACCAATGGGCTTTGGACCCGTGGGGCCCACATCCTGATTGTGAGGGGGTGTCTTCAGATCCATATGTATACATATTTCTTTTTCACTCCCAGTTTTATTACACTTTCAGATGGATGGTCTCTCCTTTTACAGACTTCTTTCTTGTATTATTTTTCAGCTTTGAGGTGTAATTAACAAATAAATTTTAAGACATTTAAATTGTACTTCATGATGATTTGATAAATGTATACATTGTAAAAGGATTCCTTCCATCTAGTTAATTAACACAACACCTCACATACGTTTTTTTTTTTTTCGTGACATTCCTATTTATTTTTATTTGCTCTTCCAATGAATGTTACAAGTGTTGCTAACACTAAAAGTGGCACTCATATGAGAAGATTTAGGAAGGAGAAAACTAGAAAATCTTTAAGGCCCCCTCCTGCCTGCAGGTTTAGGAGAGAGCTGCTTTCTTCCTCGCAGGGTGCTCAGCAGCCTAGGGGCGCTTGCACATCCAGCCCTGACGTGAGCCAGCACTTCCTTTCCGTTAGCCACACAACAGTCCTTTGACCAGGCAGTACTTTATTTTGATTTTATAATAAAGAACTGAGATGCAGGGAAATGAGATAAATTACTTGCATCATTCCAAACGGAAAACAACATCAACAAAATTCTGTTCTTCCCACAATTGTGGAGACTCCACCTCTGGCTCTGAAAGAAGAGAGTCTGGGATAGGGGAGTGGCGCTGGGGTGGTGCCCATGAATGCCCAGACCCACCTGTCTGGGTGTCCTGGGAGTCACAGTGGCAGGGCCAGCCCTGCACCCTGACTGCCACACCCTGATGCCCCGGCCCGCCCAGTCCCACACGGCTCCCCAGAACCCTAGACAGTGCCCGGGCTTAGTGCCCAGCACTCTTTCGTCCAGGCTCTTCCGAACATCTTCCCAGAAACGTCCTGGTATGAGGAGAGCTCAGTGGTCTCCAGTCCTTTCCACAGCTTCCCTCAAAGCCCCAGAGCTTTGCAGGCCAGGTGCCCACGTGGCTGGCAGTTCTGAGCTGTGAGTCGGCTGTATTTTCCAGCTCACATTATGGTAGAACACAGACAGACCGGGGAGTGGTTATCGGCCAAGAGCTGCAGGCAAACATCTAATCCAGCCCTGGAAGGGGGCACTGGTAGTTAAGCCCTTTAATGGCCTCAGTCCTATGATAATTAGTCCTGGCCTGGAGCTAGCAAACAGCGAGCCCCTCTAACCTGAAACGGAGCCTCATCCACTGCTCTGCACTAATCCCTTCCACAATGAAAGCCGAACTAATTCACTGAGTAAACACCCTCTCCAGTTACTTACAAGCTGTCTTATTTCAGCCCCAAACCAAATAGAAAGGCAGCCAGTGACTGGAGAGAAAATCAAATATTAAGAACTCATTTTGCCTGAAAACCTCCCAGGGATGCTTACCTTTTGCAGTATTTTGTTGTCACAATTTGAGCTGAATATAATATAGAAGGAAATAATTTCATTTTAGAAAAATCTTCTATATTTATAAGTCTGAATTCTCATTTACTTATAAACCTGCTTCACAGGTGTTTAAAGAGCAGTCTCCTGTGTGCCAGGCACTGTCTGGGCATTGGGCATATACAGAGGAAAAAAAACGGGGTCTGCTTCCACTGTTCTGAATTTATAGTCAGGGCCGTGGGTGCTGGCTCCGCACAGAGCTCAAAGGCTGTAATGTGCACATTTACAGGCCAGGTAGCAAATTCCTGAGGATACAGAGTTGCCTGAATTAATCATCTACATACATTTACTAAACACACACCATGTGCACAGCCCTATTCTAAACCCAGTGGAGAGAGATTAAGAAAAACAGAAGACTCATTCTTGGACATGAAGGCTAGTAATTGCATTTTCTCAGTGCCAAGAACCTTACCTTTAAGAAACAGGAGCAGCAACATCCTAAACTCTCAGTAGAGGGTGACATTATTATAGGAAAGAAGATTCTTTGTTCAAGGAGGCAAGAGGTAAGCCACATCTCACTCTCTAGAGCAGGACATAAGAAATTTTTCCTTTGAAAAGTGAGAAGATTCAAAGTATCTATTTTCCTGTGCTTAAGGCAAGTAGGGACTTCCTTAGTACCTACTGTGTTTATTCTATTTTAATCTGGAAAATCACCAGAGCAGCACTGAAACACTAGTCCGATTTTTATCTTTCATAAATTTAGCAAAAGAGAAGGGTGTTTTGGTAACCACCATCAGCACACGAGTCATTATTTTTCGGAAGCAAGCCGTTTGCACAAAAAGTACCAATTCTTTCCCAAGATGTTTTCTATGGTGGCTTTTGTAGATTTGGGGGATCACATTGTCAAGCTTCATTTGGACCTGCTCTTGATCTGATGTTGGGTTCCTTGAGAGAAGAACAAGCTGCACTATCTCCTGGACACAGGTGTGATCTCCAGTGGCAGGTAGTGCATCAATCAGTACTGATAAGTGCCACTGATGCCAGATCCTAGATGTACATTGCCTAGAGGAAAATGAGACAGACCTCCACCCTCTAGGGGTTTACAGTCTGATGCTTGAGGTAGGCAGGCAGACAAACATGGGTGGGTGTCATTGGCATAGAATCAACCTGGAATTGGTACATATTCATCACAGAATACAGAGAATCATGGAAAAGACATAGGTTTTTAAGTGTGGCTGAACTGGGTTTGAATCCTGGCTACTTCCTAGCTTTGTGAGCTAGTGTAAATTATATAATCTCTCTGAGCCTCAGTTGCCTCATCTGTCAGATAGGAGAGCACTGTCCAAAGTCACAGGGTAGTTACAAGGATTAAAACATAAACTCCAACCAGTGTGTCTAGCACACTGCCTGGAACTTTCTGGAAGGCCAAAAAATGTTTGTTCGGTCTCTTTCAAATAAATGTCAGTGTTATTTGCATAAATTGCTGATTTAACCTGAGCTATGGGCGATTGCCTTCAAGTGTTGAGAAATGTGAGTTTCCTGTGGGCTGTGGTATATTTGGAGTATTTATTGCAGGGCTCCCAAGAACTTGGTTATGCTCGATCTTTGCTTGACTTTTCAGAAAGCTGTGCTTCATGAATCCAGCAGAGATAGAAGGTGCATCGCTCCAAGCCAGGGAGGGGCTAACCCGGGATGCTGCAGGCCTCCCTTGTCAAGAGAGAGTGGATCCTGGAGTGGAGGAGTCAGGAGGTCCCCAGTGGTCTCCACATTTCAGTCATCTGACACCAGCTGGGCATCTGATGGGTGTGGGTGATCCTGGATTCAAGGGATGGGGTGGAGGGTGAGAGAGGGGAGGAATTACCAAGAGAGCGTTAGAGACTGCAATGCCACCTGGTGACGCTAGGGGATCAGGTGCCAGAGGGCCAGGCGGGAACTACAGGTGCCATCAGGGGGTATGCCAGAGCCATTCACAGTAGGGACGAGGACAGAGAAGTAAAGACAGCCTGCTGGCCGCAGATACTTCCAGCCAGCCCTCGCCATGCCACCGGTGACTCCCTGACAGCCCGTGCGTGGCTCTGACCATCTCAGTGTCAGCTTCCCACACCGGCCTGACACCAGGCATTCATTCTGGATCTCCTGACTTCAGTTTCCAGTTTCCCTGATCTGCCTTTGTTCTGAGTCTCCCTTCTTGTCACAATTTGACTTTTCTTAATTTTAGTTTTGAATTTGCTTGCCTGAAACTTTGCTCTGCTTAAACTCTCACTCAAGTCCGTGGGGCCAGGGTCTTGAACCCTGGGGACCTGGGCTGGGATGACCCAGCCTAGCTGTGGGCCTCGAGCCAAGGGTAATATGAGATATTGTATCATGGGTGAAACTAAAAATGAAAGCCAAGCACATAATCCAGTCATGGGCAGGGTCTATGCTAGAGTGGCGGAGCAGGCAGTGGGTACTGCTATGGCAGCCCTCTGCCCTGGGAGCCGAAGGGCTGTGATAGGCACTGAGTTTAGACACACCCCTAGCCCCATGTCCTCTGACTAGTGAACTGTGCCAGATGCATTTAAGTAGGATAGAACCACCATACCAGTTCAGGGCCCTTGACTAACCTAGGAACTTGCATTCTTGGGAGCAGTTCCAGGTTGCAATGCTTTTCCTGTAGGTATAGCTGGGCCCCGACTGAGCTGATGCTGTGGACAGAATCAGCTCTCTCTCAAGATTTCCACTCTCTTAGCCTCCAAAGAGCAGGTGTTCTGAGGGCTCAAAGTCTCAGGTGGCAATCGCTGAGACTCTTTGTTCACTGGGATTGTGAGTTTCCTTTCTCAGGGCCCACTGTTTGAATCTTTGCACATCTGAACGTTTGTTGAGGAAGTGGTGTATCAGGATACAGGATGCTGTGCTTCTGCCCCTGTGTTTCTACATGACTCCCTCTCAGGCTGTGTGGGGAGCGCACTTTCATTGGGAGACAATTGAGGGAGGTGCTGGGGGCTTTCCCAAATTGAGGATGTTCTGCATGCTCAGCCATGAATGAGATGATCTGGTTCTTGAGTCAGGGGGCCAGGAATACTAGCGGGAGTCTAGAAGACTGCTGAATCCTTATTGAATATCTCCAGGGTGGACAGAGAACCCTGGAGTCACACAAAGCAGATCTTAGCAGTGAGCAGGGAAACCTGAATATCATGGTCACCAACGGACACAGGACTGCCAAGCCCTTCCTACTCTTGGAATCTGTACCTCTCATGATCTGATAGCACAGATTAGCAGGTGAGGGGAGATGACACTACTAAATGAATCTTGGCCACATTGGTGAACTTTTTCGTGTTTCCCCAGACTTCAAGGGAGCCCAGAGGAGGCAGGGTCAATGTTGAGGGGAGGGCATGGGGGCTGCTGAATGTACTCCCTCTGCACCACCCCACAGTTTGGTTCCTAACTTCTGCTGAGTCCCAATTTTAGAGGCTGGGGTAATTGTTCTCCAGGGTTTGATTTGGAGTGTCCTGGACCACCTCATCAGGAAACAGAGTCCAGGGAGATGGAGCTCATCAGACTGAGCTGTGTTTTAGGATTGTGCTAAGGATCTAGTAAGATAACAGATGCAAAGGAGTCTTGTAAAGTACTACACACAGGCAAGGTATTATATTTAAGTAAGTGCTTAATAACTCATTTTACATGAAGATAACAATATTATTTGATACTTAAGTTTTCTTAGCATTTTCCAGATTTCTTTCTTAGACAAGTTAATCCTCAATTCTGTGTTATCTACTTTCTCAGCCAAATGAGAGGATCTTGGTCTCCTCAGGAAATTCAGTGAACAATGAAACAGATATAAATGCACAATTTGGATATTTTAGGTTCAAAGACTTGTCTAAAGTATTAACTTCTTATGAGAGCTTAAGTCAGGTAAAATCATACAAAATCTCAGATGTGTGGTGGAGACTTTTTTCTGGTGGTACCAAGAGAAGCACAGCTGGCCGTGAGCAGCTGCAGCCCAGAATGGCCCAGATCAGCAGCTACCGTCCTGTCTCTGGGGATCACGCAATGCCCTGCCGTCAGAGCCTGCTTCTCTATTGTAAGCGAGTCACCAGGCTGGGATGGGCCAGGTCCTAGATGTCTTGATGGGGCAGACAGGCCAAAAGAGTCCCCTGGTGACTAGTATAAAAGCATCTGATCGGAGTGTGGCATTAGGGAAGCCAACGGGCAGGCAGCAGTGGCTCTCCAGGCCTGGACAGACATCAGGGTGCTCCGCATGGGGCCATTGGGAAGGGGGGTGCTTAGTCCGGAGACAGGCAGCAAGAAGGGACACACACATATTCATGTTCTGATGCCAGAGAGCCCCACCTCGGGGTGGGGACTGGGTATGACTGTAGTGGGACCAGGGGAGGCACTGGGGAGGAAGCTCAGACAGACTCAGGCAACATGGAAGGCCCTTGGGTACAAGGTGAGGGCTCAGGCACAGAATCTAAGGGTGGAGCTACCATCCTGGAACCTGGATTTCAGGCTAGAACATAACCAGCAGCAAGTCCCACTAGGCTGTGAAATCTAGGAGATGGCTGGAGCCTGATAGGTGCAGAGCAAAGATAGGCCTGAGCCTTAGGTGCAAATAGTTGAAAGAGAGCTGGGAGGATAATTTGCCTACTGGTGGGCTTTTAAGCATCACTTGTTTCTGGAGAAAGGGTCATGCAGTGTATAGCAAGGGCAGGCCCCCCAGTAGCTGGATGGTCGGTGCCAGGATAACAACGTGGAGTAGGCTGGACAGGTTCAGTTATATCAGAATCCCTACTGGAACTGACCGGGTACCAAGAATGACTCAAGAGCTTTTATTCCTGTCATGGAGCTCTGGCCTTGCCCATGGGGACCTTCTTCCAGGGAACTTAGGCCTGGGGTAGCTGAGGATGCTCTAAATCTCCTGGAAGAGATGATCTTCCTCATCCAGCCAGGAGCCTTTAATTTCCAGATCTCATGGTCCTAGGCTTGTGCCTCAGGGCTAGGATCTGTCCATGGCCACTGACTCGTTGTTAGCTCCTATCCCCTCTCCCCTTCTAACATACCAACAAACTGATTGCATTAGGGTTGATAATATGTCTGGCTTAAAAACCAAACCAAACACATTTCCAAGTTCCTTAATGGCCAGGAGTGGCCAAGAGACATCCTGGTGAATGAGGTATAAGCTGAAGCTGATGGGGGAGGATTCCCGGAGCACTGGAGTTGCAGAGTAACGTGCTCCTAGGCAGGGACTCTCAAAGGCTGGCCCCCTGGGTGTGTAGCTTTTTACATGTCCCTCTTTACCTCTTGACCTTTTCCTTCCCTCCTCTCCTTTCCCCTTTATTCCTTCACTTTCCTCCTTCCTTTTGCTTATGGCCTGTAACTCTGACATGATGAGTTACGGTACATACAGTGGTCATCTTGCAACCACAGGCAAACCTGAGGATACAATCGCGCTATAGGGATTGCCGAGCAGCAGCAACTACAGTCCTAGATGCTAACTTCACGACCTCACAGGAGAGACTAGATCCTTCTCTGATGTAAGTCACGGCAGCTGGCCATCTGCACTCCGCCACTGAACCTAATGCTGATTAATGCCCATATCTTCTAGTTAGACACTCAGGTTAGGGGGCAAGGCCGGACGGAGGGAGGAACTGTCTCCTGCACTTGAGGAGATCTGTTGCACTTAGTCTGCATGGGTGGAGAACTTGATCTTCAGTGAAGACTTCCTTAGCTCCATCGTCCTCTCCTGCCGGAGGACTGGGAGGAGGTGGGTATTTGGGAGATAACTGTCCAGACGACAAGACAGCCAGCATAGAACAGGTAGAGGCAGACCCGGCCCGGCAGCTCCACCCAGGACCCACCCACTCCCTGCTGCCCTCTCTAGGGTTGCACAGTCTGCTGACCAAGGGACCACCAGCCAGAGCCCCCGTCGAGCCTGATGGGCAGTCCCACTCAGAAGCAATTCTGTCTTTTCCTCCAAGACTCCAAGATCTGTGTTTCATGGTCAGTTTCTTGATACTACTTAAGTGTTAGGGGAAAGATAACTGACTGATTTGTTCAAATTAAGAACTCCTGGTCTGGAGAGCGTGCACCTCTGAGGGCTGTTACTTCTGATCATGTCCTAGTAGATCTGAGTCTTCTAGACTTTTGGAAACTTAGTTTTTGGCCCCTAGTCTAGCCCTGCTAGTTCTCTAGGAAGTCCTGCTTTTGTGGGATTGCACGATAAGGTGGGTAGACACAGTAGAAACGCTAACAGTGACAAGCCTTCCACAAACTTTCTGCAGACAGACGCACTCCCCCTTACTTGTGGATTTACAGAATTAATCAAGTATAACCTATAATTGTTATAAATTACATTTTCCTGTGCAGGCCATCATGTATTTCCTTTAAGCAGCATGGCAAACCCCTTTCGGTCTTCCCAAGTCTTCACATTTTCTTCCTCCCCTTCCCCACCTGGATCTCCCGAGCCCCTGGCGCCTGCCGAAGGCCCATTAAAGAAATCATTTCCCACCCTGCCGCCAACAAGCACCGCACACCTGGTAATAAATAATATGATCATTGCCTAACAGGCACTCAGAAGAGCCCGTGATAAATAAGGAGACTTCTCATCTCTCCATAGGCTCTGGTCGAGGGCTCGCAGAGGAGAGTTCGCTATTAAAGAACTCACATAGCCACAGGCAAATTCTCTTACCGCATCTCCTTGTGGAGACCTTTTCTTAAAAGCTGAGATTGCTGTGATGGTTCAAGGTGCTATTGAGCTCTAACTCCAGTCGCAGCATCTGAGGCGATGCTTGTGTCTGATAAGGTTGCTGGAGAATAATGTGGAGGAGAGAGGCCCGGTAACGGGCTGCTGAAAGGATGGGCTGAGACATCTTTGCCCAGAGCCTGAAGACAGAAGCAGCTGCTTTTGCGGAAGGCCTCCCCCCTACCCCGCCCCCAAATTCTTTTCCATTTTTATTGCATTAAAAAACCACTCTCTAAACATGCACTTCAGAAATGATTTTTTTCCTAGCTCCAAGCTAGTAATACTCCTAACTGATTTTATATCACGAGAGGGAGGTTTTGAGAATAATTCTGCTTTTCTCATTCAGTTTTTTTCTGTTTTGTATTGAGAATACCAGAGAAGGAACAATTGTATTTTGTCCCTTCCTTTCCTCCAGTTGCATGGTTGTTCCATAGAATTTTCTACCTTCCCTTATTGTTTGTCTTTCAAAACCTTTTACAAAAACAAAACCCAAAAATCCCACAGCCATTCATTTTTTTTAAATTGAAGTATTGTTGATAAACAATCTTTTATTGGTTTCAGAGTATACAACACAGTGGTTCAATGGTTACCTAAATTATTAACTCATCACCCCAACTAGTGCAGTTACTATCTGCCAATATATCAAAGCCATTCTTCTATGGTATTTTCTTCTTCCCTTTTATTGTTTTTTGCCTGTGATCTGTTGTCTTTGGGATCTCTGTCTCTTCCTCTTCCCTTCTCTCTCTCCCTCTCGCTCTCTTTCAGTTAGAATGGTAACCTCCTAATTAGTATGATAGAGAGCTTGTGCTGGATCTCTCCTTTGTCTGTTTTTATGCCTTGGTCCCTCATATCCCCATTGATTTACATTTTCCCACTATTTCTAACCACCCTAAGGTGTCTGAAGTCTTCCGACATAAGCCCTATTTCTATGTCCTTTCCCACATTGGTAACAGGGACTCAGTTTTCATATGTACCAAAGGAAATATATAAAGCAGCATGTTTAAAATAATAGAATTTATTAACTGGTTTATGTTTATATAGATTTGTAAAGAATATTTCATTTGTAAATCAGTTAAACATTTGGGACCTCAAGTAGTTAATGCTAACATTAAAAGATAAGACTCATAAATCCAATTGACATTTCTAGTTTTCAAAAAAGATTTATGAATTGCTATTTATCAAATAACTTATTTTTAAAGAGCCATGGGTCTTTAGTGCTAGAAAACCCCAGGAATTCCATAATGATTGTCTCAGAAAGCCCCAACTCCATGCATTACATAGGCTTTGAGACCCCTGTTTTGTTCCTTAAGAGTTTTTAGATTGAGCCTTCCACATGAAAGCCAATGTCAGAACTAGACAGTGGTGAGGGCTGTGCTATTAAAGGAAGAATAAGCAGCTGGTTTTCCCATGGAAAGATTTTTCTGTGTATTCCTGAAGAACTTTTGAATGCCAATATCATCCTGTCCATGCAGCCCCTAAGTGAAGAGTGTTTCTCAGAGTTCCACAGCTTCTATCTAAAGGGTGATGGCTCTTTTCAAAAGTGTGCAGGTGCTAAAAGCCCTCACTGATTCATGAGTTTAGTGTTAGGTCAAAAAAAATCACTAAGTCAATGTCTGTCAAGAAGCCTACCACCTTTGTTTTCTTCTAGGAATTATATGGTTTCAGGTGTTACATTCAGGTCATACAGTAAACCATTTTGTGTTGATTTTTTTACATGGTGTAAGACAGTAGTCCAGTTTCATTCTTATGAATGTGTCTGTCTATTTTTTCCAGCACATTTATGAATAGACTGTCCTTTCCCTGTTGTATTCTCTTTCATTCTTTTTCATAAACTAATTGATCATATATGTGTGAGTTTATTTCTGGGCTCTCTTTTCTGTTCTGTTGATCTATGTGTCCATATTTAGACCAGTACCATACTGTTTTGATTATTATAGCTTTGTAGTATAGTTTGAAATCATGGTGCATGATACCTCTGGCTTTGTTATTCTTTCTCAAGAGTGTTTTGGCTACAAAAACTAGTTTCATACAAATTTTATAATTGTTTATTCTAGTTTTATGAAAATTTTCATTGGAATTTTGATAGAGATTGTACTGAGTCTGTAGATTGCTTTGGGTAGGATGGACATTTTAACAATTTAATTCCTCTAATCCATGAGCATGGAATATCTTTTCATTTACCTGTGCTTTCAGTTTTTTGCACCAATGTCTTATAGTTTTCAGTGTATAGGTTTCACCTCCTTGGTTAAATTTATTCCTAGGTATTTTATTCTTTATGATACAATTATAAATAGGATTGCTTTCTTGATTTCTATTTTTCATTATTAGTGTATAGAAATACCACAGATGTTTGCATATTAATTTTGTATCCTGCTAAGTGAATTAATTTATTAGTTCTAATAGTTTTTGTGTGGAGGCTTTAGGGTTTTCTGTATATATTCTCATGTCATCTGTAAATAGTGACAGTTTTACTTTTTCCTTTACAATTTGTATGCCTTTTATTTCTTTTTCTTGCTGAATTGCTGTAGCTAGGACTTACACTTCTGTATATAATAAAAGTGAGGATAGCAGACATTCTCCTGATCTTAGAGGAAAAGCTTTAAACTTTTCACCATTGAGTATGACATAGCTGTGGG